>NW_028136626.1:0-57500 GCF_965140915.1 Aythya marila | reverse complement strand
TTGGGCAGCTCCCCGCCGGGGGGCAGCTCCCTGCTGTGGGGCAGCTCCCCGCCGTGGGGCACCAGCTGCAGCTGGTGCAGCTCCCCGCTGTGGGGCAAAACCTGCAGCTGGTGCAGCTCCCCGCTGTGGAGCAAAACCTGCAGCTGGTGCAGCTCCCAACCATGGGGCACCAGCTGCAGCTGGTGCAGCTCCCCGCCGGGGGGCAGCTCCCCCACACCGCTCCTCCCTGTGCCCCCGTCCATCAGTGGGGACAGCCCATGGTGACGGGGACACTGGTACCCCACCATGCGCTGGGGCTGGGGCCCAGGGCCGTGCTCCATGGGGAGCTCCTGCACCCCGCAGGCACCTGCCTGTTGCAGGCCCCCGCCCAGCGCAACCCCCCGCCACCCCTCGTCCCGGGGCCTCCGCTGCGGGGGCAGGCGCTCCCCACGCCCCGCACCCTGAGCAGCAGCCGGGGGCAGCTGCCGGAGCCCTGCTTGCACGCCGTGGGGCTCAGCGAGGACCAGGGGCCCCCGCTGCCCGGCCCCACTGCCCCCAAGCCTGCCCAGGCTCCAAGGACCGCCAGCACCCAGACGGCGACGCCTGACGGTGAGTTTGGGGCTGGCACAGCCGGCCGCTGGGCGCCCCACACCCAGGGGCCATGGGAAAGCTGACATCGCCCGTCTTGGGGGATTTTCTTGCTTCGTCCTCAGCGGCGACAGCCCCGCAGGTGCCTGAGGAGCCCCCGCAGCTGCCCGAGCTGGGCCCTGATGCCTTTGCCGAGGCCTTTCCAGAGCTGGCAGGGGACAGCCAGCAGCTGCAGCACATGCAGGACGAGCTCCTGGCCGACCTGGACATCCCCATCCCCGGCATGGAGGAGCTGCTCAGCTGGCTCGATGCCGTGGAGCCCCAGGACGCCTTCCCCGATTTGCCCAGCAGTCCTGCCCTCAGCCGCTTCCTCTCGCAGCTGCCCGACCTCTGCGAGGACATCGAGGAGCCGAGCACGCAGGGACTGGAAGCCACAGGAGCCCTCGGTGAGGTCCCCTCAACCCCTGGGCTGCGCCCCGAGAAGCTTGAGGGTGGGCTGTCGCTGCAGTCCCCCGTCGTGCCAGCAGTGAGCCCCCCGCTCAGCCCTGCAGCCAGTCCCCTGCCCAGTGCGCTTAGGAGCCCCCTACCCAGTCCACCCCTGAGTCCCCCCAGGAGCCTCCCTGACACCCAGCTCCTCAGTGCCCTTAGTAGACCCCTGCCCCAACCCCCCCAGCGTTCCCTCAAGACCCGCCCCAACCCCAAGGTCCCCAGTGCCCTTAGTAAACCCCAGCCCAAATCCCCCCCGAGTTCTCCCAAGAAACGCCCCAACCCCAAGGGTCGCAGTGCCCTTAGTAGACCCCAGCCCAAATCCCCCCCGAGTTCTCCCAAGACCCGCCCCAACCCCAAGGTCCCCAGTGCCCTTAGTAGACCCCAGCCCAAATCCCCCCCGAGTTCCCCCAAGAAACGCCCCAACCCCAAGGGCCGCACTGACCATAGGAGACCCCTGCCCAAACGCCCCCTGGGTCCCCTCAAGAGCCCCCCGCCTGCCCCTGCGTCCACCGGCACCAAGCGGGGGGCCAAGCGCCCTGCGCCCAGCAGCACCCCCGGGACAGCGCAGAGCTGCCAGCACAGGAGGCCGACGACAGAGAACCCCCCCGGCAAGGAGAGGAAGACGCTGCTGGGCCAGGCTGGCCAAGGCCGCAAGAGACCGTGCCAGGGGAAGACGGGTGGCAGCAGCACGGTGGCTGGCAGCAGCAGGGAAGCAGGCAGCAGCGGGCAGCAGCTGGCGATCAACAGCACCACGGCACCCAGCAAGAGAGCGCGAAGCCCGGGGGCTGCAGGGGGGCAAGGAGCAGCGGCGCCACCTCCCCGCAGAGCGCGGCTGCTGCCGGAGACTCCGAGTGGGGAGCCCCGTGCCGTGCGGCCCCAGGACAGGCTCTGTCCCCAGGCCAGCGGGGCCAGGACGCTGCAGCGCCAGCAGCCGGGGACAAAGACCCCCAGCGAGACTTTGCAGCCGCTGGGGGCCAGGGCCAAGGCGCTGGGGCCAGCGTGCCAGCTGGCCTGTGTGCAGCCGCAGCCCACCTCCAGCAGCCCCAGCAGCATGCCCAGCGCCCCGCCGACAGTGCCAGGCTCCAGCTACCCGTGACCGACCTCGGGCTTCTCCTCGACGGCCCCCGCAGCACCCAGGCAGGCACAGAGACCTCTGCAGGCACCTGCTCCAGCTTCAGCCACGCTCCTCAGCCCTTGCCCCTCTCGCTTGCCCTCTCCCCTCTCTCGTGCTGGAGCTAGGGGATGGGCTTGCCACTCACAGGGATGGCAACAGCGCCAATGGCAAATGCGCGCGCGCCTCACCCAGGAAGGTGGCAATGGCAAGCTGGGGAGATGCTGGCAGCAGCTGGGCTGGGAAAGCTTGGCCATGGCAACTGCTGCTTGGGACACCAAAGGGCTGAGAGACAAGACTTGCTTCTTCTTTCGGGGCATTGCTCTTCTTTCCTGCCTTCTGGATTAAATTCCTCTCCTTAGGTGGTCACTCAGCAAGGCCTCTGCCTGCAGAGCACTTCTTCTTGCACTGGCATGCCAAGGGGATAAGAACTGGGAGGTCTTTGGGATAGCAAATGATCAGTGGGATGGGAAGTGATGATGGGGATAGCAATTCATTGGAATGGGACAAATGGGTTTTATTTGTATTAAATTTAAATTTTTTAATTTTCATTTAATTTATTGGTTTTCTTATTTATTTAATTAAATCCACTTTATTGACTGTGTTGTACGGTATGGCATTGTTTTATTATTATAAAATTATAAGTATTTAATAGTATTAAATATTTTTATATATTAATATCTTATAAACTGTAAGTATCATTATTTATTATTTTGTTGGTTTTTATTCCTTTTCTACCCTATTAAACTCTCTTTATCACAACGCACTGGTTTGGACTTTATTTTTCCTTCCGAGTCGTTCTGGATTCACTCCGGATGGGGGGACACTAGCGAACGCCTGTGTGCTTCAGATCCAAGGTCACCTTTGCCCTCATTCAAGATACATCTTTGCATCTGTTGTTGTGAAACAAAATTAACAACAGGAACAATAAAGTTACCTACTTGCTAGCAGCAGCTCTACATTTGCTGGGGTCTGCTCTGTGCATTTTGAAGACCATTCCATGCTCTTCAGCCCCTTCAGGAGGAAATGTATGGTTCTAGGAAAATGCGTCTTGACCTGATGCAAAGCTGTGACGCAGCCTGCAGCTGCTGCAAGCCCTGGCATTTTACCTGCAGCCCCTCCAACAACTCTGATGTTCCCTGCATCGACTTCAACCACTGCGGCAGGACCTGAGGCCCCTCAAAGACTTGTCACACACCCTGCAGCCCCTCCAGCCCCTGGCATGTTCCCTGCAGCCCCTCCAAGCCTGGCACAGGCCCTACAGCTGGCTCCGGGGACGACCCCGTTGCTGTCTCAGGCACCAATACACACAAGGGGAAGGAATGCATGCAGAAGTCATCTCGTTTCGGAAGGGCAGAAAGTCCTCCCAAGAAGAGGAAGGAGCAAGAGGAAGGCGAGGCAGCCTACCCCAAGGTAGGGCCATCCCAGGGCACAGGAGGCTGTTGGAAAGGAGATTAGATAGAAAAGCAGCAGGAAGCAGGTGATCCCCATCCCTGGGCGAGCTGCGAGCCATGGGACAAGATTGCAGCTGTCCTCCAGGTGAGCACATTGTCAGCTGGCTGCTGCGCTGCTGGGATAGCAGCTGCGGGAGCCTGGCAGCAGAGGGCAGGGAAGCCAAGCAGCTGGGATCCTTCTCTGGGGAAGGGGGCGCTGAGAAAGCGCTTGCAAACGGGGCACAAGCCCTCAGCCTCTGGAGGCGGCGCCTGTGAGGCGTGAAGGAAAGGGATCCCTTCTGGGAAGATGCTGTGGGCTTGCTGAGGCTCGAAGAACAGACGGTGCTGGCTGCTACCAGCGTGCTGCAGCAGCGGCAAGACAGAGCCGTGGTGGTTTTCCTCAGCTGGGCAGCTGAGCTCCAGCACAAGCGCTCTCTCCCTGCCCCTCCTCCAACGCCAAGGGGAGAAAAGAGGCTGGCAAGGGCTCAAGGGCTGCCAGAAGGACAGGGAGATCACTCCACAAGGAGCGTCACGGGCAAAGCAGGCTCAGCACAGCCTGTTCCAGTCCAGCCCGGGGCCTGCTCCACCGGGGGCTCTCCACAGGCCGCGGCCTCCTCCAGGCCACAGCCACCTGCTCCACCGGGGGCTCCTCCAGCCACAGGGGGGCTGCAGCGTGGAGATCTGCTCCACGGGGGACCCATGGGCTGCAGGGGGACAGCCTGCTCCACCAGGGGCACAGCCTGCTCCACCAGGGGCCTCTCCCTGCACAGGCCGCAGGGGAACTGCTGCTGGGAGCCTGGAGCACCTCCTGCCTCCTGCTGCACGGACCTTGGGGGCTGCACAGAGCTTTCTCACTCCTCCCTGAGCCAGACGCTGCTGGGCAGCAGCTTTTGTTCCCTTTCTTAGATGGGCTCTCCCCCAGGCGCAAACATCATCCTTTTGCTCTGCGTTCTGGGCAGCAGCGGGTGGGTCGCTCCTGGAAGGAGCCTCCTGGAAGCGGCCCTGAGCTCCCATGGGGCAGCTGCTGCATTCTCCTCACAGAGGACACCCCTGCAGCCCCCCGCTCCCACAGCCTGGCCACGGAAACCCAAGCCAAGACACCGAGCGAGCCTCCCTGATTGCCAGCCAGCAGCTGGCTCAGCCTGGGACCCCAGGCCAGTGCCCACAAGACTCTCCTGGGCCTTGAAAAGCAAGCCTTGTGGGGACGGAGCACCCACAAAGAACAGACTCACACAACAGGACTCCTTGCCAACACCGCCTCACAGACACCTGGGCCTTGAGCAGGTAGCTCACCTTGAGCGAGCTCATTTCCTTCCCAGTAGCTGAAATGTGCCGTTTCTTGGGAGTCTGGGGGCTATAGCGTGCTGCTGAGAGGGATGTTGGAGCTCCTGCAGGGCAGTGCTTCCACTAAGGCAAGGCCTTTTCTGCATCTTCTACTGCCCTGCAAGCGAGGATGCTTGGGGCACACAAGAAGCTGGCAGGGGACACAGCTGCAGGGAATGCAGGGATTCCTAAAGTCATAGCCAAATACAAGAAAGACAGGAGGACGTGATCCTTTTGATATAAAGGAGCTGGGTTTTGGGTCAAAATCCATCCCTTTTTCTATCCCGCAGACCCCCAAGGGCGTAGGACAGCAGCACTGCAGGGCAGCAAGAGATGCTGTGCATTTCTCTCGTCCCCCTCAGACAGCCACTGGGTGACGATGGTGCCAAGTGTCTGGAAAGAGCCCTTGCTTTCTCAGGCCCAGGTGTCCAGCTGCACACCAAGGCCGTCCCTGGCTTCCAGGCGCGGTTGCCAGGCCCAAGGCCGAGCTCCCCTGCGAACCCCCAGCCCAGCAGACCTTGCTCCTGGCATTGTGGAGCAGCCATTTCACGGCAGCCTTTTCTCCTGGCAGTCAGCTTAGCGCCGAATGCTCTGTCAGTGGGACGCCTGAGAGCCATGGGAGCTCAGCAGAGAGTCACTGTCAGCTTGGAGCTCACAAAGGTGGGTGGCCGCAAGTGCCCTGAGCGTCCAGCTCGCATTGAGGACTGGTGCTGGCACTCGAGGCGTGGAGGTCGGCATGGTGCAATGGGAGACGCCACTGTCCTGCTGGTGGGACAAGAGACACTGATGTGCTGCTGCTGCAGGAGGAGACTTGAAGGTGCTGCTGCTTAGAGGTGCTGAGGAGCGGGCAGCCTCCTTCGTGGTGGCTGAGCTGAGCATGCTCCTGTTCATTAGTACTCTCCCCTTCCTATGTTTTTCCTAAGGTGGAGAGAGAGAAACGCACAGATCTCTTTCTTTCCCGGTAAGAAATGGAAGAGCCTCGTATCTACATATTTGCCAGATTCATCCTAGCACCCTTGGGACTGGGGATCTGTGTTGATCTGTAATAAAGAGCAATCATCAGCACAGCAAATCCCCGTGACCTTGTGTCTATCAGCATCGTCCAAATCCCTCTCTAGAGCTGTAGGCTGGCCAAGCTGTGTGTTGGATGGTGAAGCTGGGAAACGCTTGGGATGGGGAAGGCTGAGTGGGCCGAGAAATCCTTGCTGGGATGGGAAGGTTTCCTTGGCGTGGAAAGGCATTGGGCTAGGAAATGAGAGAGGTGGGAAATGTTCCCGGGCTTTGAAAGCACTGGGAAGCAAAAGCATTGGGATGAGCAATCGCTCCTGGGATGGGAAAACATTGGGATGGGAAGTCTTGAAAGGGGTGGGTAACATTCGCTGAGGAAGGAAATACTTGGAAAAGTCATCCAAGAGAGGGAAATTCTTTGGGACGAGATCTCTTTGGATGAAGAAACGCTTCGTGTTGATGGGAAATCTTTTGTCTGGGAATCTGTTCTCATGTGAACTTGTCAGGATGGGAAATGACCATGAGGATGAAAGCTGGTCCTGGCATGGGAAATGCCAGGGAAAAGAGGCGGTGTGGAAGCGTGGTGGGCATGGCAAGTGCTGCGTGGGAGGGCAAGCCTGCTGGGGATGGCCAAGTCTTGCGCTGGGCAGCCTGCTTGGGTCCAAAGCCTGCAGTCCTCCCCAAGATGTCGGCGAGGGGCTGGTGAGCCGTTGGGACGGAACCCCCGTTGCCCGGGTTCCCCAAGCAACCGCCCCACTCTCCAGCCACCATGGCAGGTCCAGCAGCCGGCTCCCGCTCCTCCCGGGGCTGCGGCCCTGCTGGCGAGCCCAGCGCCCCAGAGCTCAGCCCAGCGCCCTTTTTCCCACAGAGGGTTTCCCCAGACGGCTTCCGCGGCTTGCGCAGACGCAAAACTCCCCCTTCGTCGTCCCAGCCGTGCCGCCAACGGTGGCTGCCTGGCTGCTGCCCTCCCTCCCCGGAGCGACGGCGCTGCCCTTGCAGCCCCCGCAGGTACCCACCCTCCCCTCCGCGCTGCCCCAGGCCACCGTCTGGCACGTGGTGCCGGGGGTCCAGGGGCAGGTGCTGCAGCTCCCCGCCGGGGTGCAGCTGCCACCTGGGGGGCACCTCCCAGCCCAGGGGAACCACCTGCAGCTTGGGCAGCTCCCCGCCGGGGGGCAGCTCCCTGCTGTGGGGCAGCTCCCCCACACCGCTCCTCCCTGTGCCCCCAGTGTCTCCCAGTGGGGACAGCCCCTGCTGACGGAGACGCTGGTGCCCCAGGATCCCCTCTGCTTGGGGCCCAGGGCCGTGCTCCAAGGGGAGCTCCTGCACCCCGCAGGCACCTGCCTGCTGCAGGCTCCTGCCCACCCCGGCCCCCCCCCACTCCTCGTGCCGGGGCCTCCGCTGTGGGCGCAGGCGCTCCCCGCGCCCCGCACCCTGAGCAGCAGCCGGGGGCAGCTGCCGGAGCCCTGCTTGCACGCCGTGGGGCTCAGCGAGGACCAGGGGCCCCCGCTGCTTGGCCCCACTGCCCCCGAGTCTGCCCAGGCTCCAAGGACCGCCAGCACCCAGACGGCGACGCCCGACGGTGAGTTTGGGGCTGGCCCAGCCGGCCGCTGGGCGCCCCACACCCAGGAGCCATGGCAAAGCTGGCATCGGGGGATGCCTGGGGGATTGCATTGGCTTGCTTTTTCCTCAGCGGCGACACTTGCAGAGGTGCCTGAGGAGCCCCTGGAGCTGCTGGAGCTGGGACCCGATGCCTTCACTGAGGCCTTTCCCCAGCTGGCAGGGGACAGCCAGCAGCTGCAGCACGTGCAGGACCAGCTCCCGGCCGATCTGGACAGCTCCGGCTTGGAGGCGCAGCTCAGCTGCCTGGATGCCGTGGAGCCCCAGGACGCCTTCCCCGATTTGCCCAGCAGTCCTGCCCTCAGCCGCTTCCTCTCGCAGCTGCCCGACCTCTGCGAGGACATCGAGGAGCCGAGCACACAGGGACTGGAAGCCACCAGAGCGCTGGGTGAGGTCCCCTCAACCCCTGGGCTGCGCCCCGACAAGGTGCAGGCTGGGCGGGCGCTGCAGCCCCCTGCAGCTGCTGTGCCGCCACTCAGCTCCCCCCTCAAGCCTGCAGCCCGGCCCCAGCTCAGGAGAGCCCTGCCCAAAAGGCCCCCCCAGCAGGAATTCATCCCTGCCCGCAGGAGAACCCTGCCCCAGCCTCCCTCGGCTCCCGTCCAGAGCCCCCCCGACCCTGACTTCCTCACTGCCCTCAGGAGAGCCTTGCCCAAGCCTCGCCTGAGTCCCCTCCAGAGCCCCCCCGACCCTGCCCGCAGGAGACCCCTGCCCAAGCCTCCCTCGGCTCCTGTCCAGAGCCCCCCTGACCCTGACTTCCTCACTGCCCTCAGGAGAGCCCTGCCCAAGCCTCACCTGAGTCCCCTCCAGAGCCCCCCCGACCCTGCCCGCAGGAGACCCCTGCCCAAGCCTCTCCCCAAAAGGCCCCCCGAGCAGGAATTCATCCCTGCCCGCAAGAGAACCCTGCCCCAGCCTCCCTTGGCTCCCCTCAAGAGGCCTCAACTTCTCCCAGCCCTGAGGAGAGCCCTGCCCAGTCCCCCTCGCAGTCCCCTCCAGAGCCCCCCGCCTGCCCCTGCGCCCACCGGCACCAAGTGGGGGGCCAAGCGCCCCGCGCCCACCAGCACCCCCAGCACAGCGCAGAGCTCCCAGCACAGGAGGCCCACGACGGACAAGACCCCCGGCAAGGAGAAGACGCTGCTGCTGGGCCAGGCTGGCCAAGGCCCCAAGACGCTGCGCCAGGGCAAGACGGCTGGCCACAGCGCGCTGCCTGGCAGCAGCAGCCAAGCGGGCAGCGGCAGGCAGCAGCCAGCGAGCGACAGCACCAGGGCGCCCAGCAAGAGAGCGCGAAGCCCGGGGGCTGCTGGGGGGCAAGAAGCAGCGGCGCCGCCTCTCTGCAGAGCGCGGCTGCTGCCGGAGCCCCTCCCCATGAAGCCCCGTGCCCATGCCCGTGCCCGTGCCCGTGCCCGTGCCGTGCGGCCCCAGGACAGGCTCCGGCCCCAAGCCAGCGGGGCCAAGACGCTGCAGCGCCAGCAGCCGGGGACAAAGACCCCCAGCGAGACTTTGCAGCCGCTGGGGGCCAGGGCCAAGGCGCTGGGGCCAGTGCGCCAGCCGCCCTGTGTGCAGCCGCAGCCCACCTCCAGCGGCATGCCCAGGGCCCGGCCGACGCTGCCAGGCTCCAGCGCTGTGCCCGCTGCCCCCCGGCCCCCAGCTGGCCACAAGGCCCAGGCGCTGCTGGCACCACCAGGCAGCACAGGAGCACAGAGAGCTCCCCCAGAGCAGGCGCCCAGAGTGTGGGGCCTGCCAGCCGCAGGGGGCCAAGCGCAGCGTCCGGCTCTGCCCACGCAGCCGCGCACGCTGCAGCGTCCGGCGCAGCCCCGCGTGGACTACGTGCCCTGCGTGGGGCCCTGGGCGGGCCGCGACGCAGCGCCCACGCCGCTGGAGGAGCAGGAGGAGTCGGTGCCCATCACGCCGCAGCAGCGTCCCGAGCGGGAGCGCCTGAAGAAGCTGGCCCAGGAGGAGCGGCAGCGGGCGGCCCACCAGACCAAGATCGGCCCCGTGCAATTCTTCGTGCAGCGGCAGAAGGACCACGCCATAGCCTACTATTACAGCCACCCGTGACCGACCTCGGGCTTCTCCTCGACGGCCCCCGCAGCACCCAGGCAGGCACAGAGACCTCTGCAGGCACCTGCTCCAGCTTCAGCCACGCTCCTCAGCCCTTGCCCCTCTCGCTTGCCCTCTCCCCTCTCTCGTGCTGGAGCTAGGGGATGGGCTTGCCACTCACAGGGATGGCAACAGCGCCAATGGCAAATGCGCGCGCGCCTCACCCAGGAAGGTGGCAATGGCAAGCTGGGGAGATGCTGGCAGCAGCTGGGCTGGGAAAGCTTGGCCATGGCAACTGCTGCTTGGGACACCAAAGGGCTGAGAGACAAGACTTGCTTCTTCTTTCGGGGCATTGCTCTTCTTTCCTGCCTTCTGGATTAAATTCCTCTCCTTAGGTGGTCACTCAGCAAGGCCTCTGCCTGCAGAGCACTTCTTCTTGCACTGGCATGCCAAGGGGATAAGAACTGGGAGGTCTTTGGGATAGCAAATGATCAGTGGGATGGGAAGTGATGATGGGGATAGCAATTCATTGGAATGGGACAAATGGGTTTTATTTGTATTAAATTTAAATTTTAAAATTTTCATTTAATTTATTGGTTTTCTTATTTATTTAATTAAATCCACTTTATTGACTGTGTTGTACAGTACGGCATTGTTTTATTATTATAAAATTATAAGTATTTAATAGTATTAAATATTTTTATATATTAATATCTTATAAACTGTAAGTAACATTATTTATTATTTTGTTGGTTTTTATTCCTTTTCTACCCTATTAAACTCTCTTTATCACAACGCACTGGTTTGGATTTTATTTTTCCTTCCGAGTCGTTCTGGATTCACTCCGGATGGGGGGACACTAGCGAACGCCTGTGTGCTTCAGATCCAAGGTCACCTTTGCCCTCATTCAAGATACATATTTGCATCTGTTGTTGTGAAACAAAATTAACAACAGGAACAATAAAGTTACCTACTTGCTAGCAGCAGCTCTACATTTGCTGGGGTCTGCTCTGTGCATTTTGAAGACCATTCCATGCTCTTCAGCCCCTTCAGGAGGAAATGTATGGTTCTAGGAAAATGCGTCTTGACCTGATGCAAAGCTGTGACGCAGCCTGCAGCTGCTGCAAGCCCTGGCATTTTACCTGCAGCCCCTCCAACAACTCTGATGTTCCCTGCATCGACTTCAACCACTGCGGCAGGACCTGAGGCCCCTCAAAGACTTGTCACACACCCTGCAGCCCCTCCAGCCCCTGGCATGTTCCCTGCAGCCCCTCCAAGCCTGGCACAGGCCCTACAGCTGGCTCCGGGGACGACCCCGTTGCTGTCTCAGGCACCAATACACACAAGGGGAAGGAATGCATGCAGAAGTCATCTCGTTTCGGAAGGGCAGAAAGTCCTCCCAAGAAGAGGAAGGAGCAAGAGGAAGGCGAGGCAGCCTACCCCAAGGTAGGGCCATCCCAGGGCACAGGAGGCTGTTGGAAAGGAGATTAGATAGAAAAGCAGCAGGAAGCAGGTGATCCCCATCCCTGGGCGAGCTGCGAGCCATGGGACAAGATTGCAGCTGTCCTCCAGGTGAGCACATTGTCAGCTGGCTGCTGCGCTGCTGGGATAGCAGCTGCGGGAGCCTGGCAGCAGAGGGCAGGGAAGCCAAGCAGCTGGGATCCTTCTCTGGGGAAGGGGGCGCTGAGAAAGCGCTTGCAAACGGGGCACAAGCCCTCAGCCTCTGGAGGCGGCGCCTGTGAGGCGTGAAGGAAAGGGATCCCTTCTGGGAAGATGCTGTGGGCTTGCTGAGGCTCGAAGAACAGACGGTGCTGGCTGCTACCAGCGTGCTGCAGCAGCGGCAAGACAGAGCCGTGGTGGTTTTCCTCAGCTGGGCAGCTGAGCTCCAGCACAAGCGCTCTCTCCCTGCCCCTCCTCCAACGCCAAGGGGAGAAAAGAGGCTGGCAAGGGCTCAAGGGCTGCCAGAAGGACAGGGAGATCACTCCACAAGGAGCGTCACGGGCAAAGCAGGCTCAGCACAGCCTGTTCCAGTCCAGCCCGGGGCCTGCTCCACCGGGGGCTCCTCCACAGGCCGCGGCCTCCTCCAGGCCACAGCCACCTGCTCCACCGGGGGCTCCTCCAGCCACAGGGGGGCTGCAGCGTGGAGATCTGCTCCACGGGGGACCCATGGGCTGCAGGGGGACAGCCTGCTCCACCAGGGGCACAGCCTGCTCCACCAGGGGCCTCTCCCTGCACAGGCCGCAGGGGAACTGCTGCTGGGAGCCTGGAGCACCTCCTGCCTCCTGCTGCACGGACCTTGGGGGCTGCACAGAGCTTTCTCACTCCTCCCTGAGCCAGACGCTGCTGGGCAGCAGCTTTTGTTCCCTTTCTTAGATGGGCTCTCCCCCAGGCGCAAACATCATCCTTTTGCTCTGCGTTCTGGGCAGCAGCGGGTGGGTCGCTCCTGGAAGGAGCCTCCTGGAAGCGGCCCTGAGCTCCCATGGGGCAGCTGCTGCATTCTCCTCACAGAGGACACCCCTGCAGCCCCCCGCTCCCACAGCCTGGCCACGGAAACCCAAGCCAAGACACCGAGCGAGCCTCCCTGATTGCCAGCCAGCAGCTGGCTCAGCCTGGGACCCCAGGCCAGTGCCCACAAGACTCTCCTGGGCCTTGAAAAGCAAGCCTTGTGGGGACGGAGCACCCACAAAGAACAGACTCACACAACAGGACTCCTTGCCAACACCGCCTCACAGACACCTGGGCCTTGAGCAGGTAGCTCACCTTGAGCGAGCTCATTTCCTTCCCAGTAGCTGAAATGTGCCGTTTCTTGGGAGTCTGGGGGCTATAGCGTGCTGCTGAGAGGGATGTTGGAGCTCCTGCAGGGCAGTGCTTCCACTAAGGCAAGGCCTTTTCTGCATCTTCTACTGCCCTGCAAGCGAGGATGCTTGGGGCACACAAGAAGCTGGCAGGGGACACAGCTGCAGGGAATGCAGGGATTCCTAAAGTCATAGCCAAATACAAGAAAGACAGGAGGACGTGATCCTTTTGATATAAAGGAGCTGGGTTTTGGGTCAAAATCCATCCCTTTTTCTATCCCGCAGACCCCCAAGGGCGTAGGACAGCAGCACTGCAGGGCAGCAAGAGATGCTGTGCATTTCTCTCGTCCCCCTCAGACAGCCACTGGGTGACGATGGTGCCAAGTGTCTGGAAAGAGCCCTTGCTTTCTCAGGCCCAGGTGTCCAGCTGCACACCAAGGCCGTCCCTGGCTTCCAGGCGCGGTTGCCAGGCCCAAGGCCGAGCTCCCCTGCGAACCCCCAGCCCAGCAGACCTTGCTCCTGGCATTGTGGAGCAGCCATTTCACGGCAGCCTTTTCTCCTGGCAGTCAGCTTAGCGCCGAATGCTCTGTCAGTGGGACGCCTGAGAGCCATGGGAGCTCAGCAGAGAGTCACTGTCAGCTTGGAGCTCACAAAGGTGGGTGGCCGCAAGTGCCCTGAGCGTCCAGCTCGCATTGAGGACTGGTGCTGGCACTCGAGGCGTGGAGGTCGGCATGGTGCAATGGGAGACGCCACTGTCCTGCTGGTGGGACAAGAGACACTGATGTGCTGCTGCTGCAGGAGGAGACTTGAAGGTGCTGCTGCTTAGAGGTGCTGAGGAGCGGGCAGCCTCCTTCGTGGTGGCTGAGCTGAGCATGCTCCTGTTCATTAGTACTCTCCCCTTCCTATGTTTTTCCTAAGGTGGAGAGAGAGAAACGCACAGATCTCTTTCTTTCCCGGTAAGAAATGGAAGAGCCTCGTATCTACATATTTGCCAGATTCATCCTAGCACCCTTGGGACTGGGGATCTGTGTTGATCTGTAATAAAGAGCAATCATCAGCACAGCAAATCCCCGTGACCTTGTGTCTATCAGCATCGTCCAAATCCCTCTCTAGAGCTGTAGGCTGGCCAAGCTGTGTGTTGGATGGTGAAGCTGGGAAACGCTTGGGATGGGGAAGGCTGAGTGGGCCGAGAAATCCTTGCTGGGATGGGAAGGTTTCCTTGGCGTGGAAAGGCATTGGGCTAGGAAATGAGAGAGGTGGGAAATGTTCCCGGGCTTTGAAAGCACTGGGAAGCAAAAGCATTGGGATGAGCAATCGCTCCTGGGATGGGAAAACATTGGGATGGGAAGTCTTGAAAGGGGTGGGTAACATTCGCTGAGGAAGGAAATACTTGGAAAAGTCATCCAAGAGAGGGAAATTCTTTGGGACGAGATCTCTTTGGATGAAGAAACGCTTCGTGTTGATGGGAAATCTTTTGTCTGGGAATCTGTTCTCATGTGAACTTGTCAGGATGGGAAATGACCATGAGGATGAAAGCTGGTCCTGGCATGGGAAATGCCAGGGAAAAGAGGCGGTGTGGAAGCGTGGTGGGCATGGCAAGTGCTGCGTGGGAGGGCAAGCCTGCTGGGGATGGCCAAGTCTTGCGCTGGGCAGCCTGCTTGGGTCCAAAGCCTGCAGTCCTCCCCAAGATGTCGGCGAGGGGCTGGTGAGCCGTTGGGACGGAACCCCCGTTGCCCGGGTTCCCCAAGCAACCGCCCCACTCTCCAGCCACCATGGCAGGTCCAGCAGCCGGCTCCCGCTCCTCCCGGGGCTGCGGCCCTGCTGGCGAGCCCAGCGCCCCAGAGCTCAGCCCAGCGCCCTTTTTCCCACAGAGGGTTTCCCCAGACGGCTTCCGCGGCTTGCGCAGACGCAAAACTCCCCCTTCGTCGTCCCAGCCGTGCCGCCAACGGTGGCTGCCTGGCTGCTGCCCTCCCTCCCCGGAGCGACGGCGCTGCCCTTGCAGCCCCCGCAGGTACCCACCCTCCCCTCCGCGCTGCCCCAGGCCACCGTCTGGCACGTGGTGCCGGGGGTCCAGGGGCAGGTGCTGCAGCTCCCCGCCGGGGTGCAGCTGCCACCTGGGGGGCACCTCCCAGCCCAGGGGAACCACCTGCAGCTTGGGCAGCTCCCCGCCGGGGGGCAGCTCCCTGCTGTGGGGCAGCTCCCCCACACCGCTCCTCCCTGTGCCCCCAGTGTCTCCCAGTGGGGACAGCCCCTGCTGACGGAGACGCTGGTGCCCCAGGATCCCCTCTGCTTGGGGCCCAGGGCCGTGCTCCAAGGGGAGCTCCTGCACCCCGCAGGCACCTGCCTGCTGCAGGCTCCTGCCCACCCCGGCCCCCCCCCACTCCTCGTGCCGGGGCCTCCGCTGTGGGCGCAGGCGCTCCCCGCGCCCCGCACCCTGAGCAGCAGCCGGGGGCAGCTGCCGGAGCCCTGCTTGCACGCCGTGGGGCTCAGCGAGGACCAGGGGCCCCCGCTGCTTGGCCCCACTGCCCCCGAGTCTGCCCAGGCTCCAAGGACCGCCAGCACCCAGACGGCGACGCCCGACGGTGAGTTTGGGGCTGGCCCAGCCGGCCGCTGGGCGCCCCACACCCAGGAGCCATGGCAAAGCTGGCATCGGGGGATGCCTGGGGGATTGCATTGGCTTGCTTTTTCCTCAGCGGCGACACTTGCAGAGGTGCCTGAGGAGCCCCTGGAGCTGCTGGAGCTGGGACCCGATGCCTTCACTGAGGCCTTTCCCCAGCTGGCAGGGGACAGCCAGCAGCTGCAGCACGTGCAGGACCAGCTCCCGGCCGATCTGGACAGCTCCGGCTTGGAGGCGCAGCTCAGCTGCCTGGATGCCGTGGAGCCCCAGGACGCCTTCCCCGATTTGCCCAGCAGTCCTGCCCTCAGCCGCTTCCTCTCGCAGCTGCCCGACCTCTGCGAGGACATCGAGGAGCCGAGCACACAGGGACTGGAAGCCACCAGAGCGCTGGGTGAGGTCCCCTCAACCCCTGGGCTGCGCCCCGACAAGGTGCAGGCTGGGCGGGCGCTGCAGCCCCCTGCAGCTGCTGTGCCGCCACTCAGCTCCCCCCTCAAGCCTGCAGCCCGGCCCCAGCTCAGGAGAGCCCTGCCCAAAAGGCCCCCCCAGCAGGAATTCATCCCTGCCCGCAGGAGAACCCTGCCCCAGCCTCCCTCGGCTCCCGTCCAGAGCCCCCCCGACCCTGACTTCCTCACTGCCCTCAGGAGAGCCTTGCCCAAGCCTCGCCTGAGTCCCCTCCAGAGCCCCCCCGACCCTGCCCGCAGGAGACCCCTGCCCAAGCCTCCCTCGGCTCCTGTCCAGAGCCCCCCTGACCCTGACTTCCTCACTGCCCTCAGGAGAGCCCTGCCCAAGCCTCACCTGAGTCCCCTCCAGAGCCCCCCCGACCCTGCCCGCAGGAGACCCCTGCCCAAGCCTCTCCCCAAAAGGCCCCCCGAGCAGGAATTCATCCCTGCCCGCAAGAGAACCCTGCCCCAGCCTCCCTTGGCTCCCCTCAAGAGGCCTCAACTTCTCCCAGCCCTGAGGAGAGCCCTGCCCAGTCCCCCTCGCAGTCCCCTCCAGAGCCCCCCGCCTGCCCCTGCGCCCACCGGCACCAAGTGGGGGGCCAAGCGCCCCGCGCCCACCAGCACCCCCAGCACAGCGCAGAGCTCCCAGCACAGGAGGCCCACGACGGACAAGACCCCCGGCAAGGAGAAGACGCTGCTGCTGGGCCAGGCTGGCCAAGGCCCCAAGACGCTGCGCCAGGGCAAGACGGCTGGCCACAGCGCGCTGCCTGGCAGCAGCAGCCAAGCGGGCAGCGGCAGGCAGCAGCCAGCGAGCGACAGCACCAGGGCGCCCAGCAAGAGAGCGCGAAGCCCGGGGGCTGCTGGGGGGCAAGAAGCAGCGGCGCCGCCTCTCTGCAGAGCGCGGCTGCTGCCGGAGCCCCTCCCCATGAAGCCCCGTGCCCATGCCCGTGCCCGTGCCCGTGCCCGTGCCGTGCGGCCCCAGGACAGGCTCCGGCCCCAAGCCAGCGGGGCCAAGACGCTGCAGCGCCAGCAGCCGGGGACAAAGACCCCCAGCGAGACTTTGCAGCCGCTGGGGGCCAGGGCCAAGGCGCTGGGGCCAGTGCGCCAGCCGCCCTGTGTGCAGCCGCAGCCCACCTCCAGCGGCATGCCCAGGGCCCGGCCGACGCTGCCAGGCTCCAGCGCTGTGCCCGCTGCCCCCCGGCCCCCAGCTGGCCACAAGGCCCAGGCGCTGCTGGCACCACCAGGCAGCACAGGAGCACAGAGAGCTCCCCCAGAGCAGGCGCCCAGAGTGTGGGGCCTGCCAGCCGCAGGGGGCCAAGCGCAGCGTCCGGCTCTGCCCACGCAGCCGCGCACGCTGCAGCGTCCGGCGCAGCCCCGCGTGGACTACGTGCCCTGCGTGGGGCCCTGGGCGGGCCGCGACGCAGCGCCCACGCCGCTGGAGGAGCAGGAGGAGTCGGTGCCCATCACGCCGCAGCAGCGTCCCGAGCGGGAGCGCCTGAAGAAGCTGGCCCAGGAGGAGCGGCAGCGGGCGGCCCACCAGACCAAGATCGGCCCCGTGCAATTCTTCGTGCAGCGGCAGAAGGACCACGCCATAGCCTACTATTACAGCCACCCGTGACCGACCTCGGGCTTCTCCTCGACGGCCCCCGCAGCACCCAGGCAGGCACAGAGACCTCTGCAGGCACCTGCTCCAGCTTCAGCCACGCTCCTCAGCCCTTGCCCCTCTCGCTTGCCCTCTCCCCTCTCTCGTGCTGGAGCTAGGGGATGGGCTTGCCACTCACAGGGATGGCAACAGCGCCAATGGCAAATGCGCGCGCGCCTCACCCAGGAAGGTGGCAATGGCAAGCTGGGGAGATGCTGGCAGCAGCTGGGCTGGGAAAGCTTGGCCATGGCAACTGCTGCTTGGGACACCAAAGGGCTGAGAGACAAGACTTGCTTCTTCTTTCGGGGCATTGCTCTTCTTTCCTGCCTTCTGGATTAAATTCCTCTCCTTAGGTGGTCACTCAGCAAGGCCTCTGCCTGCAGAGCACTTCTTCTTGCACTGGCATGCCAAGGGGATAAGAACTGGGAGGTCTTTGGGATAGCAAATGATCAGTGGGATGGGAAGTGATGATGGGGATAGCAATTCATTGGAATGGGACAAATGGGTTTTATTTGTATTAAATTTAAATTTTAAAATTTTCATTTAATTTATTGGTTTTCTTATTTATTTAATTAAATCCACTTTATTGACTGTGTTGTACAGTACGGCATTGTTTTATTATTATAAAATTATAAGTATTTAATAGTATTAAATATTTTTATATATTAATATCTTATAAACTGTAAGTAACATTATTTATTATTTTGTTGGTTTTTATTCCTTTTCTACCCTATTAAACTCTCTTTATCACAACGCACTGGTTTGGATTTTATTTTTCCTTCCGAGTCGTTCTGGATTCACTCCGGATGGGGGGACACTAGCGAACGCCTGTGTGCTTCAGATCCAAGGTCACCTTTGCCCTCATTCAAGATACATATTTGCATCTGTTGTTGTGAAACAAAATTAACAACAGGAACAATAAAGTTACCTACTTGCTAGCAGCAGCTCTACATTTGCTGGGGTCTGCTCTGTGCATTTTGAAGACCATTCCATGCTCTTCAGCCCCTTCAGGAGGAAATGTATGGTTCTAGGAAAATGCGTCTTGACCTGATGCAAAGCTGTGACGCAGCCTGCAGCTGCTGCAAGCCCTGGCATTTTACCTGCAGCCCCTCCAACAACTCTGATGTTCCCTGCATCGACTTCAACCACTGCGGCAGGACCTGAGGCCCCTCAAAGACTTGTCACACACCCTGCAGCCCCTCCAGCCCCTGGCATGTTCCCTGCAGCCCCTCCAAGCCTGGCACAGGCCCTACAGCTGGCTCCGGGGACGACCCCGTTGCTGTCTCAGGCACCAATACACACAAGGGGAAGGAATGCATGCAGAAGTCATCTCGTTTCGGAAGGGCAGAAAGTCCTCCCAAGAAGAGGAAGGAGCAAGAGGAAGGCGAGGCAGCCTACCCCAAGGTAGGGCCATCCCAGGGCACAGGAGGCTGTTGGAAAGGAGATTAGATAGAAAAGCAGCAGGAAGCAGGTGATCCCCATCCCTGGGCGAGCTGCGAGCCATGGGACAAGATTGCAGCTGTCCTCCAGGTGAGCACATTGTCAGCTGGCTGCTGCGCTGCTGGGATAGCAGCTGCGGGAGCCTGGCAGCAGAGGGCAGGGAAGCCAAGCAGCTGGGATCCTTCTCTGGGGAAGGGGGCGCTGAGAAAGCGCTTGCAAACGGGGCACAAGCCCTCAGCCTCTGGAGGCGGCGCCTGTGAGGCGTGAAGGAAAGGGATCCCTTCTGGGAAGATGCTGTGGGCTTGCTGAGGCTCGAAGAACAGACGGTGCTGGCTGCTACCAGCGTGCTGCAGCAGCGGCAAGACAGAGCCGTGGTGGTTTTCCTCAGCTGGGCAGCTGAGCTCCAGCACAAGCGCTCTCTCCCTGCCCCTCCTCCAACGCCAAGGGGAGAAAAGAGGCTGGCAAGGGCTCAAGGGCTGCCAGAAGGACAGGGAGATCACTCCACAAGGAGCGTCACGGGCAAAGCAGGCTCAGCACAGCCTGTTCCAGTCCAGCCCGGGGCCTGCTCCTGCGGGGGCTCTCCACAGGCCGCGGCCTCCTCCAGGCCACAGCCACCTGCTCCACCGGGGGCTCCTCCAGCCACAGGGGGGCTGCAGCGTGGAGATCTGCTCCACGGGGGACCCATGGGCTGCAGGGGGACAGCCTGCTCCACCAGGGGCACAGCCTGCTCCACCAGGGGCCTCTCCCTGCACAGGCCGCAGGGGAACTGCTGCTGTGAGCCTGGAGCACCTCCTGCCTCCTGCTGCACGGACCTTGGGGGCTGCACAGAGCTTTCTCACTCCTCCCTGAGCCAGACGCTGCTGGGCAGCAGCTTTTGTTCCCTTTCTTAGATGGGCTCTCCCCCAGGCGCAAACATCATCCTTTTGCTCTGTGTTCTGGGCAGCAGCGGGTGGGTCGCTCCTGGAAGGAGCCTCCTGGAAGCGGCCCTGAGCTCCCATGGGGCAGCTGCTGCATTCTCCTCACAGAGGACACCCCTGCAGCCCCCCGCTCCCACAGCCTGGCCACGCAAACCCAAGCCAAGACACCGAGCGAGCCTCCCTGATTGCCAGCCAGCAGCTGGCTCAGCCTGGGACCCCAGGCCAGTGCCCACAAGACTCTCCTGGGCCTTGAAAAGCAAGCCTTGTGGGGACGGAGCACCCACAAAGAACAGACTCACACAACAGGACTCCTTGCCAACACCGCCTCACAGACACCTGGGCCTTGAGCAGGTAGCTCACCTTGAGCGAGCTCATTTCCTTCCCAGTAGCTGAAATGTGCCGTTTCTTGGGAGTCTGGGGGCTATAGCGTGCTGCTGAGAGGGATGTTGGAGCTCCTGCAGGGCAGTGCTTCCACTAAGGCAAGGCCTTTTCTGCATCTTCTACTGCCCTGCAAGCGAGGATGCTTGGGGCACACAAGAAGCTGGCAGGGGACACAGCTGCAGGGAATGCAGGGATTCCTAAAGTCATAGCCAAATACAAGAAAGACAGGAGGACGTGATCCTTTTGGTATAAAGGAGCTGGGTTTTGGGTCAAAATCCATCCCTTTTTCTATCCCGCAGACCCCCAAGGGCGTAGGACAGCAGCACTGCAGGGCAGCAAGAGATGCTGTGCATTTCTCTCGTCCCCCTGAGACAGCCACTGGGTGACGATGGTGCCAAGTGTCTGGAAAGAGCCCTTGCTTTCTCAGGCCCAGGTGTCCAGCTGCACACCAAGGCCGTCCCTGGCTTCCAGGCGCGGTTGCCAGGCCCAAGGCCGAGCTCCCCTGCGAACCCCCAGCCCAGCAGACCTTGCTCCTGGCATTGTGGAGCAGCCATTTCACGGCAGCCTTTTCTCCTGGCAGTCAGCTTAGCGCCGAATGCTCTGTCACTGGGACGCCTGAGAGCCATGGGAGCTCAGCAGAGAGTCACTGTCAGCTTGGAGCTCACAAAGGTGGGTGGCCGCAAGTGCCCTGAGCGTCCAGCTCGCATTGAGGACTGGTGCTGGCACTCGAGGCGTGGAGGTCGGCATGGTGCAATGGGAGACGCCACTGTCCTGCTGGTGGGACAAGAGACACTGATGTGCTGCTGCTGCAGGAGGAGACTTGAAGGTGCTGCTGCTTAGAGGTGCTGAGGAGCGGGCAGCCTCCTTCGTGGTGGCTGAGCTGAGCATGCTCCTGTTCATTAGTACTCTCCCCTTCCTATGTTTTTCCTAAGGTGGAGAGAGAGAAACGCACAGATCTCTTTCTTTCCCGGTAAGAAATGGAAGAGCCTCGTATCTACATATTTGCCAGATTCATCCTAGCACCCTTGGGACTGGGGATCTGTGTTGATCTGTAATAAAGAGCAATCATCAGCACAGCAAATCCCCGTGACCTTGTGTCTATCAGCATCGTCCAAATCCCTCTCTAGAGCTGTAGGCTGGCCAAGCTGTGTGTTGGATGGTGAAGCTGGGAAACGCTTGGGATGGGGAAGGCTGAGTGGGCCGAGAAATCCTTGCTGGGATGGGAAGGTTTCCTTGGCGTGGAAAGGCATTGGGCTAGGAAATGAGAGAGGTGGGAAATGTTCCCGGGCTTTGAAAGCACTGGGAAGCAAAAGCATTGGGATGAGCAATCGCTCCTGGGATGGGAAAACATTGGGATGGGAAGTCTTGAAAGGGGTGGGTAACATTCGCTGAGGAAGGAAATACTTGGAAAAGTCATCCAAGAGAGGGAAATTCTTTGGGACGAGATCTCTTTGGATGAAGAAACGCTTCGTGTTGATGGGAAATCTTTTGTCTGGGAATCTGTTCTCATGTGAACTTGTCAGGATGGGAAATGACCATGAGGATGAAAGCTGGTCCTGGCATGGGAAATGCCAGGGAAAAGAGGCGGTGTGGAAGCGTGGTGGGCATGGCAAGTGCTGCGTGGGAGGGCAAGCCTGCTGGGGATGGCCAAGTCTTGCGCTGGGCAGCCTGCTTGGGTCCAAAGCCTGCAGTCCTCCCCAAGATGTCGGCGAGGGGCTGGTGAGCCGTTGGGACGGAACCCCCGTTGCCCGGGTTCCCCAAGCAACCGCCCCACTCTCCAGCCACCATGGCAGGTCCAGCAGCCGGCTCCCGCTCCTCCCGGGGCTGCGGCCCTGCTGGCGAGCCCAGCGCCCCAGAGCTCAGCCCAGCGCCCTTTTTCCCACAGAGGGTTTCCCCAGACGGCTTCCGCGGCTTGCGCAGACGCAAAACTCCCCCTTCGTCGTCCCAGCCGTGCCGCCAACGGTGGCTGCCTGGCTGCTGCCCTCCCTCCCCGGAGCGACGGCGCTGCCCTTGCAGCCCCCGCAGGTACCCACCCTCCCCTCCGCGCTGCCCCAGGCCACCGTCTGGCACGTGGTGCCGGGGGTCCAGGGGCAGGTGCTGCAGCTCCCCGCCGGGGTGCAGCTGCCACCTGGGGGGCACCTCCCAGCCCAGGGGCACCACCTGCAGCTTGGGCAGCTCCCCGCCGGGGGGCAGCTCCCTGCTGTGGGGCAGCTCCCCCACACCGCTCCTCCCTGTGCCCCCAGTGTCTCCCAGTGGGGACAGCCCCTGCTGACGGAGACGCTGGTGCCCCAGGATCCCCTCTGCTTGGGGCCCAGGGCCGTGCTCCAAGGGGAGCTCCTGCACCCCGCAGGCACCTGCCTGCTGCAGGCTCCTGCCCACCCCGGCCCCCCCCCACTCCTCGTGCCGGGGCCTCCGCTGTGGGCGCAGGCGCTCCCCGCGCCCCGCACCCTGAGCAGCAGCCGGGGGCAGCTGCCGGAGCCCTGCTTGCACGCCGTGGGGCTCAGCGAGGACCAGGGGCCCCCGCTGCTTGGCCCCACTGCCCCCGAGTCTGCCCAGGCTCCAAGGACCGCCAGCACCCAGACGGCGACGCCCGACGGTGAGTTTGGGGCTGGCCCAGCCGGCCGCTGGGCGCCCCACACCCAGGAGCCATGGCAAAGCTGGCATCGGGGGATGCCTGGGGGATTGCATTGGCTTGCTTTTTCCTCAGCGGCGACACTTGCAGAGGTGCCTGAGGAGCCCCTGGAGCTGCTGGAGCTGGGACCCGATGCCTTCACTGAGGCCTTTCCCCAGCTGGCAGGGGACAGCCAGCAGCTGCAGCACGTGCAGGACCAGCTCCCGGCCGATCTGGACAGCTCCGGCTTGGAGGCGCAGCTCAGCTGCCTGGATGCCGTGGAGCCCCAGGACGCCTTCCCCGATTTGCCCAGCAGTCCTGCCCTCAGCCGCTTCCTCTCGCAGCTGCCCGACCTCTGCGAGGACATCGAGGAGCCGAGCACACAGGGACTGGAAGCCACCAGAGCGCTGGGTGAGGTCCCCTCAACCCCTGGGCTGCGCCCCGACAAGGTGCAGGCTGGGCGGGCGCTGCAGCCCCCTGCAGCTGCTGTGCCGCCACTCAGCTCCCCCCTCAAGCCTGCAGCCCGGCCCCAGCTCAGGAGAGCCCTGCCCAAAAGGCCCCCCCAGCAGGAATTCATCCCTGCCCGCAGGAGAACCCTGCCCCAGCCTCCCTCGGCTCCCGTCCAGAGCCCCCCCGACCCTGACTTCCTCACTGCCCTCAGGAGAGCCTTGCCCAAGCCTCGCCTGAGTCCCCTCCAGAGCCCCCCCGACCCTGCCCGCAGGAGACCCCTGCCCAAGCCTCCCTCGGCTCCTGTCCAGAGCCCCCCTGACCCTGACTTCCTCACTGCCCTCAGGAGAGCCCTGCCCAAGCCTCACCTGAGTCCCCTCCAGAGCCCCCCCGACCCTGCCCGCAGGAGACCCCTGCCCAAGCCTCTCCCCAAAAGGCCCCCCGAGCAGGAATTCATCCCTGCCCGCAAGAGAACCCTGCCCCAGCCTCCCTTGGCTCCCCTCAAGAGGCCTCAACTTCTCCCAGCCCTGAGGAGAGCCCTGCCCAGTCCCCCTCGCAGTCCCCTCCAGAGCCCCCCGCCTGCCCCTGCGCCCACCGGCACCAAGTGGGGGGCCAAGCGCCCCGCGCCCACCAGCACCCCCAGCACAGCGCAGAGCTCCCAGCACAGGAGGCCCACGACGGACAAGACCCCCGGCAAGGAGAAGACGCTGCTGCTGGGCCAGGCTGGCCAAGGCCCCAAGACGCTGCGCCAGGGCAAGACGGCTGGCCACAGCGCGCTGCCTGGCAGCAGCAGCCAAGCGGGCAGCGGCAGGCAGCAGCCAGCGAGCGACAGCACCAGGGCGCCCAGCAAGAGAGCGCGAAGCCCGGGGGCTGCTGGGGGGCAAGAAGCAGCGGCGCCGCCTCTCTGCAGAGCGCGGCTGCTGCCGGAGCCCCTCCCCATGAAGCCCCGTGCCCATGCCCGTGCCCGTGCCCGTGCCCGTGCCGTGCGGCCCCAGGACAGGCTCCGGCCCCAAGCCAGCGGGGCCAAGACGCTGCAGCGCCAGCAGCCGGGGACAAAGACCCCCAGCGAGACTTTGCAGCCGCTGGGGGCCAGGGCCAAGGCGCTGGGGCCAGTGCGCCAGCCGCCCTGTGTGCAGCCGCAGCCCACCTCCAGCGGCATGCCCAGGGCCCGGCCGACGCTGCCAGGCTCCAGCGCTGTGCCCGCTGCCCCCCGGCCCCCAGCTGGCCACAAGGCCCAGGCGCTGCTGGCACCACCAGGCAGCACAGGAGCACAGAGAGCTCCCCCAGAGCAGGCGCCCAGAGTGTGGGGCCTGCCAGCCGCAGGGGGCCAAGCGCAGCGTCCGGCTCTGCCCACGCAGCCGCGCACGCTGCAGCGTCCGGCGCAGCCCCGCGTGGACTACGTGCCCTGCGTGGGGCCCTGGGCGGGCCGCGACGCAGCGCCCACGCCGCTGGAGGAGCAGGAGGAGTCGGTGCCCATCACGCCGCAGCAGCGTCCCGAGCGGGAGCGCCTGAAGAAGCTGGCCCAGGAGGAGCGGCAGCGGGCGGCCCACCAGACCAAGATCGGCCCCGTGCAATTCTTCGTGCAGCGGCAGAAGGACCACGCCATAGCCTACTATTACAGCCACCCGTGACCGACCTCGGGCTTCTCCTCGACGGCCCCCGCAGCACCCAGGCAGGCACAGAGACCTCTGCAGGCACCTGCTCCAGCTTCAGCCACGCTCCTCAGCCCTTGCCCCTCTCGCTTGCCCTCTCCCCTCTCTCGTGCTGGAGCTAGGGGATGGGCTTGCCACTCACAGGGATGGCAACAGCGCCAATGGCAAATGCGCGCGCGCCTCACCCAGGAAGGTGGCAATGGCAAGCTGGGGAGATGCTGGCAGCAGCTGGGCTGGGAAAGCTTGGCCATGGCAACTGCTGCTTGGGACACCAAAGGGCTGAGAGACAAGACTTGCTTCTTCTTTCGGGGCATTGCTCTTCTTTCCTGCCTTCTGGATTAAATTCCTCTCCTTAGGTGGTCACTCAGCAAGGCCTCTGCCTGCAGAGCACTTCTTCTTGCACTGGCATGCCAAGGGGATAAGAACTGGGAGGTCTTTGGGATAGCAAATGATCAGTGGGATGGGAAGTGATGATGGGGATAGCAATTCATTGGAATGGGACAAATGGGTTTTATTTGTATTAAATTTAAATTTTTTAATTTTCATTTAATTTATTGGTTTTCTTATTTATTTAATTAAATCCACTTTATTGACTGTGTTGTACGGTACGGCATTGTTTTATTATTATAAAATTATAAGTATTTAATAGCATTAAATATTTTTATATATTAATATCTTATAAACTGTAAGTATCATTATTTATTATTTTGTTGGTTTTTATTCCTTTTCTACCCTATTAAACTCTCTTTATCACAACGCACTGGTTTGGATTTTATTTTTCCTTCCGAGTCGTTCTGGATTCACTCCGGATGGGGGGACACTAGCGAACGCCTGTGTGCTTCAGATCCAAGGTCACCTTTGCCCTCATTCAAGATACATATTTGCATCTGTTGTTGTGAAACAAAATTAACAACAGGAACAATAAAGTTACCTACTTGCTAGCAGCAGCTCTACATTTGCTGGGGTCTGCTCTGTGCATTTTGAAGACCATTCCATGCTCTTCAGCCCCTTCAGGAGGAAATGTATGGTTCTAGGAAAATGCGTCTTGACCTGATGCAAAGCTGTGACGCAGCCTGCAGCTGCTGCAAGCCCTGGCATTTTACCTGCAGCCCCTCCAACAACTCTGATGTTCCCTGCATCGACTTCAACCACTGCGGCAGGACCTGAGGCCCCTCAAACCCTTGTCACACACCCTGCGGCCCCTCGAGCCCCTGGCATGTTCCCTGCAGCCCCTCCAGCCCCTGGCATGTTCCCTGCAGCCCCTCCAAGCCTGGCACAGGCCCTACAGCTGGCTCCGGGGACGACACCGCTGCTGTCTCAGGCACCAATACACACAAGGGGAAGGAATGCATGCAGAAGTCATCTCGTTTCGGAAGGGCAGAAAGTCCTCCCAAGAAGAGGAAGGAGCAAGAGGAAGGCGAGGCAGCCTACCCCAAGGTAGGGCCATCCCAGGGCACAGGAGGCTGTTGGAAAGGAGATTAGATAGAAAAGCAGCAGGAAGCAGGTGATCCCCATCCCTGGGCGAGCTGCGAGCCATGGGACAAGATTGCAGCTGTCCTCCAGGCGAGCACATTGTCAGCTGGCTGCTGCGCTGCTGGGATAGCAGCTGCGGGAGCCTGGCAGCAGAGGGCAGGAAAGCCAAGCAGCTGGGATCCTTCTCTGGGGAAGGGGGCACTGAGAAAGCGCTTGAAAACAGGGCACAAGCCCTCAGCCTCTGGAGGCGTGAAGGAAAGGGATCCCTTCTGGGAAGATGCTGTGGGCTTGCTGAGGCTCGAAGAACAGACGGTGCTGGCTGCTACCAGCGTGCTGCAGCAGCGGCAAGACAGAGCCGTGGTGGTTTTCCTCAGCTGGGCAGCTGAGCTCCAGCACAAGCGCTCTCTCCCTGCCCCTCCTCCAACGCCAAGGGGAGAAAAGAGGCTGGCAAGGGCTCAAGGGCTGCCAGAAGGACAGGGAGATCACTCCACAAGGAGCGTCACGGGCAAAGCAGGCTCAGCACAGCCTGTTCCAGTCCAGCCCGGGGCCTGCTCCACCGGGGGCTCCTCCACAGGCCGCGGCCTCCTCCAGGCCACAGCCACCTGCTCCACCGGGGGCTCCTCCAGCCACAGGGGGGCTGCAGCGTGGAGATCTGCTCCACGGGGGACCCATGGGCTGCAGGGGGACAGCCTGCTCCACCAGGGGCACAGCCTGCTCCACCAGGGGCCTCTCCCTGCACAGGCCGCAGGGGAACTGCTGCTGGGAGCCTGGAGCACCTCCTGCCTCCTGCTGCACGGACCTTGGGGGCTGCACAGAGCTTTCTCACTCCTCCCTGAGCCAGACGCTGCTGGGCAGCAGCTTTTGTTCCCTTTCTTAGATGGGCTCTCCCCCAGGCGCAAACATCATCCTTTTGCTCTGCGTTCTGGGCAGCAGCGGGTGGGTCCCTCCTGGAAGGAGCCTCCTGGCAGCGGCCCTGAGCTCCCATGGGGCAGCTGCTGCATTCTCCTCACAGAGGACACCCCTGCAGCCCCCCCGCTCCCACAGCCTGGCCATGCAAACCCAAGCCAAGACACCGAGCGAGCCTCCCTGATTGCCAGCCAGCAGCTGGCTCAGCCTGAGACCCCAGGCCAGTGCCCACAAGACTCTCCAGGGCCCTGAAAAGCAAGCCTTGTGGGGACGGAGCACCCACAAAGAACAGACTCACACAACAGGACTCCTTGCCAACACCGCCTCACAGACACCTGGGCCTTGAGCGGGTAGCTCACCTTGAGCGAGCTCGTTTCCTTCCCAGTAGCTGAAATGTGCCATTTCGGGGGCATTTGGGGGCTACAGCGTGCTGCTGAGAGGGTTGTTGGAGCTCCTGCAGGGCAGTGCTTCCACTAAGGCAAGGCCTTTTCTGCATCTTCTACTGCCCTGCAAGCGAGGATGCTTGGGGCACACAAGAAGCTGGCAGGGGACACAGCTGCAGGGATTGCAGGGATTCCTAAAGTCATAGCCAAATACAAGAAAGACAGGAAGACGTGATGCTTCCGAGAGAAAGGAGCTCGCTTTGGGGTCAAAATCCATCCCTTTTTCAGGAAAGCAAGAGATGCTGTGCATTTCTCTCGTCCCCCTCAGACAGCCACTGGGTGACGATGGTGCCAAGTGTCTGGAAAGAGACCTTGCTTTCTCAGGCCCAGGTGTCCAGCTGCACACCAAGGCCGTCCCTGGCTTCCAGGCGCAGTTGCCAGGCCCAAGGCTGAGCTCCCCTGCGAACCCCCAGCCCAGCAGACCTTGCTCCTGGCATTGTGGAGCAGCCATTTCACGGCAGCCTTTTCTCCTGGCAGTCAGCTTAGCGCCGAAAGCTCTGTCACCGGGACGCCTGAGAGCTGTGGCAGCTCAGCAGAGAGTCACTGTCAGCCTTGGAGCTCACAAAGGTGGGTGGCCACAAATGCCCTGAGTGTCCAGCTAGCATTGAGGACTGCTGTGGCACTCAAATTGTCACCTGTTTGCTGCGATGCTGGGATACCTGCTCTGGTAGCCTGGCATCAGAGGCCAGGGAAGCCAAGCAGCTGGGATCCTTCTCTGAGGCAGGGGACACTGAGAGTGGAAATGGAAATGGGGCACAAGCCCTCCGCCTCTCAAAGGAACCCCTCAGATGTTTAGGTATAGTAAACTTATGTATATCTGTGTGACTCTAGACCACAACATGTTAGTGTTCTGGTTTGTCCACTGCTTTGTTGTGGGGGCTTTGAGTTGGCCTCTACTCTTTAGGTGAATGCTGACTTCATATCTATGGTGCACTTTATTCTTGAAATGGGAAGTTTCTACCAATTTCCTGTCCAAAGTTCCTCATAAGCCAACTGCAATCATCATTTCAGATGTATCTCCCAACTTACACATTTCCTAATTCTCCTTGATATTTACTCAAGAAATGCATTTTCACAGAGACATCATATTTTTCTCTCAACTGGCATCTGGCTGAGCAGAATGATGTCCTTTAATTCCCTTCCACACAATAGGCAACTTGTTCCTTCTGTCTTCTGAACACTTCCTCCTAAGTTCAATGTGAATACAAGTGGCAGAATTTTGCCTCATGTCTTAAATGTGTGGCAGGGCTGCCCTGTCAGGTGTATTTATACTGGAGAAAAAAAAAAAAAAAAAGAATAGCCATACACACCATATAACCACTTAACTTTTTCAGTTCTTCTGTTAACAGTGCATGAACATGGGGTTTTGTTGTTTTATTGTTTGTTTTAAACTCCTGACTGCCATATAGCAAACATGACAAAAAAAAAAAAAAAAAAAAGAAAAACAAAAAAACCACCCTTGGTTGAGAATCTCTTAGCATGGCTCTGCTTTGTATTATCAAATGTCACTTCACCTGAACCATTTCAATCACAAGGGATATCCTTCTGTCAGGCTCAGTAGTACTTCCCAACTTTATGTCACCTGGAAATCTCAAAGCTCATATGTAATTTTTAGTCTTCGGCCACCATGTCCATACTGAACATACCTAAATTTGAAGTCATCTCTGCTCTGAATAGGAGGTTGGGTTTTCAGAGCTCCCTTCCAGCCTACATTTCTCCATGAGTCTTTGCCTCCTTAGCAGCTGCAGTTTCAGAACTGTCTCTGAGAATCACTACAGGGAACCTCTCCTTTGCTGGTAATTCCCTCTTCGAACAGTGTGAACAATTGCAAACTCCCTTGATTCACTTGCAGCCCCAAAGCCCAAATCCATAGATAATGTATCAGAAGCTCACAGAAAGTGAAATAGATGTAGTTCATCCCCTGTGTAGGGGAGCACTGGTCCTACAAAGGCAAGCTACTAAATTCTCTGGAAACAAATTAGCTTTAATAAATTATCTTGTAAATTCCACATTACCTGCTACTTTCCTAGTCTTATCTCTTCTTGCTACAAAACTTTGCTCAGCGTTGATGTCAAACTAACAGGCCTGCACTTGTCTGGATCACTCTTTACATTCTCCTGGACAGAAGTGTATTTGTTACTCTCCCATTCTGGGGACTATCCCTGATTTGCACAGTTGTGATGTATTTTTCCTACATGACTTGTTGTTCTGTGTGCCAATGCTGTTAATAGGCTAGGTAGATATCAGCTTGTCATTTTTCACTTGAATCACTGTAGATTTTTATTTCACCTCAGATGATGTTGTGCCTAGTGCCCTACCCTCATTTGCAATGGGAATCCTGTCACTGCCCTTAATATCACATTGTTGTTGCTGTTAGATGCAGGAAATAAGATTTGCAGCATTTGAGACATCATTAACTTTTGATCTATTTTTGCCTCGAGTATGCAACTGTCCTAATTTGTTCTCTTTGTTCCCCCTGGTTTCTGTGGCTTAAGTATCATTTACTATTATTGTTTAATTTCCTATGTGAAGGAGGTTTTGGGTCATTCGTACTTTATTCTTGCAGTTTTTAACCTCTGAAATGTACCTTTTCTCATTGCTTTTTTCCCATCTGAATTTTGAATTTTAACTCTGCCTTCTCTGCACTCCAGTCCCAGAGATGCTTAGTCAGACTCAATGATTCATTTCCTTAGATTTCAAAGTTTGCATTTGTAAGCCTCAAAACCTTCGTTCTAAGCCTGGTGTTGTCTGTCTTGAAATGTAAAATGAGAAAAGTCAGCTCATGATCAGACTTTATTCAAATCTTACTACATTTAAACCCGTACAGGAGCCAAGTCTAAAATGGTCTTATATTTTTTCACTTTTGTGAAGAAATCCATCACATAGTATATCTGTATGAGAATAAGTGGTAATCATCTTTCAGTCTTTTGCTGGGAAGTTGAAGTCTCCCGTAATTCCCATTATTGTTTATGTGTCTGATAACTGTAGACTGGAGCTAAGAGCAAAGAGCAGGCTAGCAAGGCTGTCTTTCTTTAGCAGCGATTTGCACAAAACCACTCTATTGCTGACCCATAACATTTCCCTAACCTCTGCTTCTTGCTAACACAAAGCACCATCTTATTCCATCCATCTGCCCTGGTTTCCAGACTTCCTGAGATTTATCAGTACTTGTATGGCATTCATGCCTTTATTTCACCCTTCCTGTGTTGACACTTGTCTTAAGAGTTTTAGATCCTGAACATGATCATCTCAAAGTTTGCCTGACAGTTTGGTCTTCCTCACATTGTCGTAGAGTATCAGGTCTCTACCACTTGAAATAGATTGTATTGGATTAGATTATTGGCACTGTCTCTTGTGCTGCTAGTCCATTATCTTCGCGGTCCATACAACTGGCCATCAGCGGACATGAAGTGGCCTTATCCTGCCCATTTACCTGTCTGGAAATCAGCCACTCTCTCTGCCTAGAACAGGGAATGGATTTTCCTCAGCTTTCTTCAAAAGCTCTGAAGTTTTCTGTGACCTTTCCACTTTTATGGTATGATAAGCTTTTGCTTCCACTGAAGGGTAGAAGTCATTACGAATAGTGCCAACAAAACAGAAACATAACAATGAAAATGATATTTGAATTCAGAATAGGTATTTAAAAAGTTCACCTTCTCCAGCACAAATGGGGAAAAGAAAAAATAAAATATATAAATAAATAAATAGAGCAGTCCTAAATCATCAAAACTGGCCAAAGAATTAGAAGAAGCACTATTTTTCCAAGGCTGCAATGTTTTCCATTCATCTCACTGGGCCAGCAGAGCACTAGAGAGCTGGATGCACTGAAGTCCTGGCTCATACCCTAAATGACCTGCAGGAAGATCTTCTTATCTCTGTCCCCCCGTTTCTCCTTTCAATCTCTGTTTTGTCTGTTTGTATCACTAGCTATCAAAGCGCTACTGAGATATGCACGTGCAGCACCCAGCACAACCTTGTTTCAGGCTCCAGTGGGACCTTTAGGCATTACCATCCTATAAACAAGTAACAGTGATAGTGAGTGTAATTACAGTCATCAAACTATTCCAGCTCCACATCATTAGCCATGCCCTGAGCTAAATAACATTTTAATCAGTTTGATATGTCACCTGTGGCTTTCTTCACTGTCACTTGCAATCCAGCAAACTCCTTCCTTCATGTTTCTAGATTAGACAGAGGGTTCTTAACTGCAGACATCCACTTCCCTGTTCAGGAAGCAGTGAGACCTTTCATCTTCACCCAGAATTAAGATGATATCCAAGCATCATGAGACACAGCGCGTATGTCTCCTAGGCCCATCCCATAAGAGCAGGACATTTACCTCACATGAGAAGAAGACTTAATGCAGAGGCAAAGCAAGATACTCGGTGTCAAAGCCATGTCTGGATGATCATTAAAGACAGATCAAAATTACCCAGTACAGGAGGAAAATCTATCATTTGAAGAAGATTATGGTCTCTGATTATTAGTTTCAAAATTAGTTTTTTTCTTTGGATTTCCTCTGAACTTAAACTTAGTTTGGAATGCCTTTGGTTTTGAATAGTTCTGAAATTGTATTACTTCTCCTAAGTAAGTTGATAGTCTGTTCTATTTACGTGAAATTCAAATAATATTGTGAAGGATCTGCCATCACTCAGCCAGGCTGAGAGCCTTCCTGTACTTAAAGGCAACCTATAGGAAAGCTGGGGAGGGGGTCTTTATCAGGGCCTGGAGTGACAGGACATGGACTAATAGCTTTACACTGAAAAGTTAGATTTCTGATATATGTTAGGAAGAAATTCTTTACTGATAGTACTTCACATCCAGCCCCTCCAGCCCCTGGCATGTTCCCTGCAGCCCCTCCAGCCCCTGGCATGTTCCCTGCAGCCCCTCCAAGCCTGGCACAGGCCCTGAGAGCTGGCTCCGGGGACGACCCCATTGCTGTCTCAGGCGCCAATACACACAAGGGGAAGGAATGCATGCAGAAGTCATCTCGTTTCGGAAGGGCAGAAAGTCCTCCCAAGAAGGGGAAGGAGCAAGAGGAAGGCGAGGCAGCCTACCCCAAGGTAGGGCCATCCCAGGGCACAGGAAGCTGTTGGAAAGGAGAGCAGAGAGAAAAGCAGCAGGAAGCAGGTGATCCCCATCCCTGGGCGAGCTGCGAGCCATGGGACAAGATTGCAGCTGTCCTCCAGGTGAGCACATTGTCAGCTGGCTGCTGCGCTGCTGGGATAGCAGCTGCGGGAGCCTGGCAGCAGAGGGCAGGGAAGCCAAGCAGCTGGGATCCTTCTCTGGGGAAGGGGGCACTGAGAAAGCGCTTGCAAACGGGGCACAAGCCCTCAGCCTCTGGAGGCGTGAAGGAAAGGGATCCCTTCTGGGAAGATGCTGTGGGCTTGCTGAGGCTCGAAGAACAGACGGTGCTGGCTGCTACCAGCGTGCTGCAGCAGCGGCAAGACAGAGCCGTGGTGGTTTTCCTCAGCTGGGCAGCTGAGCTCCAGCACAAGCGCTCTCTCCCTGCCCCTCCTCCAACGCCAAGGGGAGAAAAGAGGCTGGCAAGGGCTCAAGGGCTGCCAGAAGGACAGGGAGATCACTCCACAAGGAGCGTCACGGGCAAAGCAGGCTCAGCACAGCCTGTTCCAGTCCAGCCCGGGGCCTGCTCCTGCGGGGGCTCTCCACAGGCCGCGGCCTCCTCCAGGCCACAGCCACCTGCTCCACTGGGGGCTCCTCCACCCGCAGGGGGGCTGCAGCGTGGAGATCTGCTCCACGGGGGACCCATGGGCTGCAGGGGGACAGCCTGCTCCACCAGGGGCCTCTCCCTGCACAGGCCGCAGGGGAACTGCTGCTGGGAGCCTGGAGCACCTCCTGCCTCCTGCTGCACGGACCCTGGGGGCTGCACAGAGCTTTCTCACTCCTCCCTGAGCCAGACGCTGCTGGGCAGCAGCTTTTGTTCCCTTTCTTAGATGCAAGATCTTCTTAAATTCAGTCCAGCCAAGTAGGAAAAGTAAATGTGGACAGCTGTATCTTGGCAAAGAAGATAGTAGGGAGCAAGGAGGTTCAGCAGTCAAGATGGAAGGTGATGCCATGAGGCTTACAGGCTAGTCATGTTCTAGTGAAACCCAGCCTTCCTAAAGAAACCTGCCTGACTACTTGATGTGAGTAACAGACTCTGTTCAGCTCTTTCCTAACATAGAAAGGGTGCTGACTGCTTCTTCAGAGTAACAGAAGTTCGTGATACTACTGAAATAGTTGCGGTTCAGATGTAGATCTGATTTCTCCTAAGCACACTGAATTCACAACTGTTGATCCTCCAGAGGAGGCTTTGCAATTGAACACCTGGAGAATAGGTAAATTTCCCGCTGTTGTTCTCCTCTCCTCTTGTTTTGTTTTGTTTTGTTTTGTTCCTAGTAGCATAGGCTTAAGACTCTGAAGAAACAGGCTGCTTTTTTTCATTTCCAGCACTGGCTGTTCCTCCTGAGCCCCGCCTTCTATTTTTGCAGTCATAGGATATGTGAATGTAAATTCGTGGAGAGAGGTAGAAAACTGTTTCAACTGGTGTTTTTTCAGCTATGTGGGGAGAACAAATAGAGTGGCTTTGAATATTCTGGCTCTTATTCAGAGCAGCATGTGGAGGGAGACAGATGCGTTTGCTTTTTTAGTGCAATGGCTTCAGAAGCAAGAGGGGAAAAAGCACTTTCTCTGGGAGCTGAAGAAGGTGTCCTAATCACCGGAGAGGTTTCTAAATGGCATATCTTTGCGAGGGTTCCTGTAGTCCGGAGGTTTTTGTTTGTTTGTTTGCCTTTGGAAGGTTTTACTCTTAATATTCACGTTCTTCAGCAGAAGTGAGAAATGTGATTTTATTTTGTGCAGTGTCGTGGACCCTCCGAACTCTCCTGGGAACGATGAATACCTCGCATAGTACCAATGTGATGACGGTGGAGACAAGGAGAAAGCAAGATGATCAAAAGAACGTGACCTCATTTCAAAAGAAACCGTTTTGTACGGCAAAGAGTCTTGTGAGCCTGGTGAGAAATTGCAGCATACTTCCTCTCTCGAGTCTGACACTGAATGTAGCTCTAAAAACCTTTCCTCCTCAGCTGTTACAGAGAGATGCCAAGATACAGAGGACAAGACTAAAACCACTGAGAAAGAGCATTACCAAAGCAAGAGGGAGCATGCTCCTAGTGAAGAGAAGGAGAGTCAAAAAGCAGGTCCTTCCAGCAAGAGAAGGATAAAGTGGAATACAAAGAATACAAACTTGAACTCCTGATTGGCTTCATGCTGAACTCTGTGCTGTTCTTGTCCTAATCTTGGTCTCTCCATACATAATATGGTTTAAATCCAAATAGAATCGTGCGATGAGGAAGATCTCACTGCAACAAATTCAACATCTAAAATCAAAGTTGACATTTTCCGTGATTTTCTTCCTGAGCAGAAGTGTGCGGTACTCCTTTTATATTAACGTAGAGATTATTTCAAACAGTCTTGAAGTGCTTGATGACTTAACAGTCTGCAGATTTATTATCAAATCAAAAAAACCCCGACTTGGTAGACTATTTTTTTCTCAGTTTTGAATGACCACTAGGAAGAAGGTTATTCCGGCATCAAGAAAGTCATGTGGAATGTAACAAAATGTACTGAACCAGTAAGTAAAACTTATATTTTTCTATTATTTCCATTGTTTCAACTCTTCTGACCCTTCTGGACGGCATAGATAACAGAGGGGAGATCGTGGTAATCGGAGCTACTAACAGACTGGATTCTATAGATCCTGCTTTACGAAGACCAGGACGCTTTGGCAGACACTTCCTCTTCAACTTGCCAGATAAAGAGGTGAGAACTTAAATTCAACGTTAGTGCTACCATGGCAAAGTCCAACTTTATAGGAAAAAAAAAAAATGACAACTTGAACAAAAGAGTGATACGTGGAGACACTGCGTTGTTCCATGGAGGACAAATCTGGTACTGGATATATATGGTCAGGATGATACCACCAAGTAGTTAGTTCTATAATCAAACCTTTCATTCCCAAAGTTGTACCTGTTTGCTTAATTATTTAGTCCACTTGGGTGTTTTCATCATGAAGTTGTGTTTTTGGTCTCAATCCTTCACTTATGAATGAATAGGGGACGTGTTTGCATTTGATTGTGCCCCTGCTCAGTGGTAGTAGTTTGAGTCATAATTCTTTTCTTCTTTATAGTAATTGTAGCAATTGGAAGCATTGTGCCAGAAGTGCTTTCTGTGAATTTACTGACTGGAAAGCAAATGTGATGAAGTAATGAGACTGTCCCAATGAAAGCTTGCTAAGTTTTAGAGAAGTTTTTTGGACAGCAAAGAAATGTTTCTGGATAAATTTTTCATTACAGTATTTTCCTCTGGGTCCTTAGGTCTCGTAGTTTGGAAACTTGTTATTGAAGCTATAAATGCCTTTTCTTTCACTGTAGGTTCCTAGAAAAAGTTCAGTATAACAAATAAGAACTATTCAATTTCTTGGTTGACAATGCAGAGTGTATATTAAATAACTGTAAAATACTTGAAAGTTGAGCAAGTAAGAAAAGTGTATTATTAGATGAGGGGTTTTGAGGGAGGACTGTTTTGTTTTTTGTTTACTTGTTTGCCTTTTGGTTTGTTTGTTTCTTGTTGGTATTTTTAAGGAAAACTTGGGACAAGCTAAAATGCAATGATTTTGCTTCCAGGCTAGAAAAGAAATTGTCAAGATTCATACTCGTGACTGGACCCCTCAGCCACTGGACATGTTGCTTGATGAACTAGCTGAGAAATGCATTGGTAAGACTGAAATTAAAATGGATTCTTGCTTGTGACCAAGTTGTAAAGAACCTAGCTTGTACCAGGCAGTACCCATGCTCTTGTGCCTTGTTGCACAACTAGTCAACGAAGCAGCTGGCACACCTTCATAGCAATCTGAGTGAGATGCTTTCATCTATTTACTCTTTATTGTCGTTCCTCTTGTTGTCTAAGAACGTTAAATGGTTCTGGGGCATCTTCCTCAAGAGTATAGTTTTTGATGAGGAGTCTGCTTCAGCTGCATAAGCGCAGGATATCAGGCAGTGAGCAACATGAAACTTCCCTGCAGAGAGTGGTATAAATGGCTCAGGATTCAAATTAGGATTAAATAAAAAAATAGGATTTATTAGAAGAATATAAAAGAATAGAGGTAAGCAAACAGTGCTGGGTGCACTGAGAGTCTCCGCTCCACCAGGGCACACACCAGTTACATCAAGCAGCTGATTTTTATGCTCCTAGACTAATACATATTCATTACTACTTCCAAAAGAATTAGATTATTATAATTAGCCTCCGGGGTCCAGTCCCTCCTACTGGAGCATGCGCATCAGTCTCCTCTGGGGGTCTCTAGGGGTCTTTCATGCTGAAGGCTCGTAGTCTTCTTCTCCAAGTCCTTCCTGTTTGTACTCCTTTGGCACTGTACCAAGTTTATAGAACATTTTCTGCAGGTCTTGTCTGCCAGCCGTCCTTCAGCTTCTTTTTTCTTCCTCTTAATCTCTTGGCCCCCTGGCCAGATACCAAAGGTCTGCATAGTATCCCATAACAGTCACTAGTTGTTATCAGTTGTTATGAAACTCCCAGACATCAAACACAAACAGCTTTCTTATTGACACTTCACGAGTAATTAAAACATTCTTCCCCAGCCATTCACAGGGACAGTCACATCTATAGCAGTGTTAAGTTAATCTCGAAGAAGACAGGAAAAAAAAGGCTGTAACTGTTAGAAATAGAAGTCCGGAATAACAAAAGCAAACAGGTTCATAAATTTAAGGAGTATTTTCTGAAGACTTGATAAATTGACTAGAATGAGGGGGAGACTGGGACACACTGCATCTGTGGTTCAAGAATTAAATTGCCAGTGCAGGGCCCAGAGGCAGACAGGATTCAAACAGAATTGTTCTTTATGGACACGAAATGTTAAAACATTCCTCACAAGCGGTAGCACTTTGAATTCCCTGTTAAGCTGTTTGGTTTTGGCATTACAAATTCTTTAAATGTTGCATGTTGTAAACCTGGGCCTTGACTGATGTAACGTTTGATTTTTGTTTGTTAGGAGACTGTGGTGCAGATATCAAATCCCTCTGTACTGAAGCTGCGCTGTGCTCTCTACGCCGATGCTATCCTCAGATTTATGCAAGTAGGGAGAAGTTGCTACTAGACGTTAATTCTATTAAAATAAAAGCAAAGGACTTTTTCATGGCTATGAAGAAGGTTGTTCCAGCTTCAAACAGGATCGAGACTTCGCCCGTACAAGCACTCTCACCCATTTTCAAGCCACTTTTTCAAAGATCAGTAGAGAATATTTTACAAGTTGTGCAGAAGATCTTCCCGCATGCACAGCTTGCACTAAAGGAGGACCGACAGCAAGGTATAACCACAGCATCCACTTCTTTATAATTCTGCTAAAGCAAAAACTTGTGGTTTGTGCAATCAACTTACAGCTTTCAGACATAATGGTGGTAGAATTTTATTATTTGCATGTGCATGTCTTTCTTTTGGGCAAGTCTGGAATATAACGCATAGGTTTTATTGTGGATTCGAAACTGAAATGCCAAATGGAAGCTCTGAATGACTCAATACACAGTAAAGGACGACGCGTTCTCTACTGAAGCATGCTGCTTCTGAGGGCAGCTAAGATAATTAGCATTTGTAGAGGTTGACTTGAGGTTTGAAGTATAAGGCACCTATTTTTCTTTAAAAAATCAAAACTCAGATCTTTGGAGGGGAAGCATTTCTAGGTCAATGTTTCTAATTCCTTTCTGAAGAATGTCAGGACCAGGATACAAGTATAACTGGTCTAAGCTAAATATTGTTTTAGCTATCATCATTTTTAACCAGTCTCCTAATTTAAATGTTTGTGGATCGTACTATACACGTGCACGTGAGATCAATTAGCATTGATACTTACTAGATGAATGGAATTCTGTGGCCATCACATCCTTTATCCCTGTGCTTTCATTGTGGGAACCTCCTCCAGAAAGAAATGGTCTTGTTTGTTGTTGTTGTTGTGTTTTTTTTTTAAGCTATTTAGCAACTGCAGAAATTGTTCGTAATCTCCTTTATTCTAAGGGGGAGAAAAAAATCACCAAGAGTAGCGTACCTTATACGTACACATCAGTGGGATTTAGTACAGCTTTGTAGGGCCTTGTGCCATCTCCTTAGATCTGTGGTGGGATGAACTCTAGGAAATAACTTTCAGTGTGTGCTCTCAAATGAAGAAAGGGTTTTGGCACTGATTTAGAAGCTGTATTAATGGAAGAGAAAGAGACAAAGGCTATTCAGGAAAGTTAACAAACCTCTTTTGCCTTTCAGAGCATTTCAATCCTATTTTACAAGATGATATGTTTGACAGTGATGACGATGCATCCTTGGTTTCTGGAGATGAATTAAAAGATGGAATGCCTGACGGACCAGAGAAAAAATGCCTCTGTTTCAGCAGGTAAAGAAAGGTAGATCCCTGTTACATTTAAATTCTCAGGTCTGCTGAGTCTTTGTAAACAGTTCCAGCTGTTAAAAGTGAGAGGGGTGGTAGAGGAAGGGGCAACATCAAGTTTGTGTGTTGAAGGGGTGCTTGGTATTCACAAGAAGAAAGGGTGGAGGGACTAAAGTTATAATGAAGTTGCTCTGAATGACCAAATTGAAAAGCCCAGGCTTCTCTTCGTAAGCCAAAGTGATCCGTAGACTACCAGAACACGTTGACTTAATCCATGGCATTCTTTGAAAGACTCAAGACCACATAAATGTGCAGTCTGTCCTTTTAGCTAAAAATATCCCAACTTTATGGGTTTGTGTTGCCACCTTTTGCCCTTCTGTTTTCCAGGATTGTTAAACCAGTAGTGAATTATGTAGCAGAAAGAAAACAGAGAAAGGGCTTGTTAAAACACCTTGAGAAAAAATTGAATGGTGTCTTTATTTGTTAAGCCACCAAGTTGTGTTAATCTTGTGATATTTTAGTGTGGAAGTCATGCAAGCCCACAGTTGGAAAGTTAGATCATGTTGTCACAGCTGGATCAGTTATTTTTCTCCGTTTCTATTGCTGTGCTGTCCAGAAGATTTTCTGTGCTTTAGAGCAAGGCTAAGTCTCTAGCATCTTTGATTTAAGCCAGCAGAGGTACAGCCTGATTGTAGTGGGGAAACAAATGCTCCTCACCAATTAATTTTTAAATAAAAATAAATTTATAATAAAGTAAATAATAAATATATAATAAATAATAAATTTATAATAAAGTAAAGCAAGATTGCAGGGATATTAATTTGCAGTCTTGGTTTAGTAAAGAATAGGAAACACAAGGGAAGAAGGTGAAACAATTGGAATGAGTGAATAACTTAACTGGAAATCTTTCATGTATTTAATGTACCGCTGCCATCTGGATTATTTGGGGAGGGAAAAGAAAGTCTATAGGAAAATTACTTGGAACATCTGTGTGTCTATTCAGCACCTCATTTATAAGCTTGTTTTCTTAACTCTTGTTCTAGGAGTGCTTTCTGCGAACCAACATCATGCCAGCCCCGTCTGCTAATAGCAGGAAAAGAAGGGTACGGCCAGGTTTCTTACGTGGCACCCGTGGTGTTGCACGCTTTGGAGAAGTTTCCCGTTCACACCCTGGACCTTTCTGTTCTGCTTACAAACGTTGCATCGCCAGAAGAAATCTGCGGACAGGTACCTTTTTTTCTTTTTCTTCTCATCGGATTCACTGACTGTATGTAAAGGATCAATCGAGTTGCAAGTAAGGTGAGCAAAATTAATTGGTAATGGAGGTGGCCTTGTTTTAATGCGCTGGGATGTTTGCTTCTGTCTGAAAATCCCCTTTTCTTTTAGACAGCACCACAAACAATCTGGATGTTGTACATGTCCACATTTTCCATACCCAGTTTTACAGTGAGGCTGTTGCTAGCAGCTCAGGAAGCTGGGCGGTGTTGCTAATAAACATCTCTTTGTGGAAAGAAATGCTGTTCATGTCACTGGGATCCAGAAAGTAGTTCTCATTGCCTCCTAAGACTGTGTGCTCCCAGTAGATGGCTCTGTATCAGACTGCATGTCGGCTACTTTTTGTAGGCTTCTTCTAAATGATATTAGTAAGGCAACCGAGGTTTGGGGCTTCTGTTTATTTTGCTTTCGCACGGACATACACAACTTGTGCTGTTGCAGTATGTGCAATAAAAGCATTAACATTCAGAAAACACTTCATTTGCACAGTGATGTGGTTTTAACTAGAAAAAATGAACAGATTTGGTGTTTTTACTTTTAGGCAGGAAATCCATTTTCTTGTTTGGCATCACTACCTTAAAATATTTTTACCTTTAGTGGAAACGTTTGAGAGCCATACAAGTAAGGACAGACATGTTACACGACTGAATACTGATGTGTCCCTTAAGAGGGACATTTCCTTTCTTTGTTATGCGATGATTGTGGCTGTGGCCATATAGCTACGGTGTCTAGCCACTGCCTGAATATATCCTTCCCATCTTCTGACTAGAGTTGTCCGAATACTGACAATCTGAAAGGGTGCACAGAGAAATTCCTTATGTGAAAGGATGCTTGCCACTCTGTTCACGCAGTTTCATTTCATGGGGCAGTCAGATGGCTATGTAGCTATGTATTAAGAGGTTCTTGTACGTGTTTTAGTTTTCTTACGCAAGCTTTCCTTTTCACTAGCTGATCCGAAATGCTCAGAAGACAGCACCAAGCACAATTTATGTCCCAGATATCCATTTGTGGTGGGACAACGCTGGACCTGTCTTGAAACTTACTTTTCTAACTCTACTACGTAACATTCCAGCATTTTTGCCAGTTTTGCTGCTTGCTCCGTCTGATGTACGTCACTCAGATCTCCCAGAAGAGGTATTTGTCAATACTTTCCTTACTATTTCTTCAGTGTCTTGTAATTTATGAATGCTTTCAGCATCAAAATGCTGTGCTTTCTTAAATGCATGCTGTTATTACTCAGGCACCCTAACAAATCACTTAAAATTTGCTTAGAGAAAAAGAATACTGTGAAAGCATCTGCTTAAGGTTTTTTCTGAGTCAAGCAAGTGACTTTCACCCCCTTCTCACACATGCAAAGAATAAATTAATACAATAATTCTGGTGGCTACAAAGTGGTTCAGTCAAGAATATGAAGTGCTTGAAATGACAAGAGGATGTTTTTACTGAAGAGATTTCTTCTGACAGTCTGCCATTCCATGCTATGTTGGGTAAACTGCTAATAATGCAATTTAGTAGAGAATTGAAACACTTTGATTAAAAAAAAATAAGTAAATCAGTTTCTTTCTTCATATAGGCCAAAGCTTTCCAAGCTGGAAAGCTGAGTTCCAATTTCTGCTAAAGTAACTTTGGAATCGAATTCTAGTTGTAATCCTAAATAAACTGTAGTAAAAGTACGTGCAGAACTTCATTGACTTCTGAGAGTTTACATTAAGGGAAGGTGCCCAAAACAGGACCACGCTGTTGTCATTCTGATGATTTGGTCTCAGTCACTGGGGGAAGAGAACGGGTCTTACCTAGACGTGTTTATTATCAACTGCTTTGAAAGTGCTTGAGTTCCCACAGAAGTTTTTGTACAGGCTGTAAATTCCTTCTAAAATAAGTAGTGAAATTCCTCACCTACCTTTTATTACTAGAACTTGAAAATGGAGGAAGACGTAGACGTACTAGCTACTTCAGACACCTTTTGGTAGAGAAATAAAAACTCAGCAAAAAGCCCTCACTTGTCTGCTGAAGCCTGTCTCTTCCCTCGATAGCCATAAAGGTTCTAAGTAAAGGCTGCAGCAAGGCAAGTAAATACAAAGGAGGCGCTGTTGGATGTGGTGAAAGCCATTACTTTACCAGTGTAGCGTACAATCCCTTCAGCGAGCTTTAATTCTACAGGTGATTCTTAAAGGTGATATTTGAATTTGCCGTGCCAACCTGTGAAAATGTAGCCTTTTAAGGCCAGGAAGATAACTTTTTTCAGTTTGTGTTCTTCAGGTTATAATTAATTTGAAAAGGTACTCGTCTTTGGAATAGAAGATGAGTTTTTTGTGGCCTTAAATCTGAAATGTCTCTCCTCCTTCTGCTTTAGATGCAAAAATGATTTAATACGGAATTTGGAGAAGTGTGCAATATTAAGTTGCCTGGTAGGGCAGAGAGAGCAGCCTTTTTTTGAGGACCTAATTCTAAATGAAGTGGCTAAGCCTCCTGTAAAGAAAAGAGGTGAGAAGGATATGAGAAGTACATCTAAAACTTTCCTATCGAAGTTACTAGCTCTTTGGGCTTTGCTTTGTTGGTCATTTTCTGTCAGTAATTTGTCATATGCTTGTATTTGAGTACTGATTAATTGAAGTTGATTGGACATTGGAAGTTGTGCCTGTAGCACCACCAGCTGAGCCTCAGAAGCCACAAGAGGAAGAAGTAGGGATGCTGGAGGAGGAAGAGGAGGATACCTTGCGTGACCTTAGAATTTTCTTGAGGGACGTTACTCACAGACTTGCCACTGACAGACGTTTCAGGGAATTTGCAAAGCCCGTTGACCCACAGAAGGTAAAGTAGTGCTGATCCGTGTGTGTCTGTAACTTGTCAGTGTTCGTATTTCTCAGCGTTTTGGGGAAGGTTCAACTTTGTTTTTAGGGCTGCACTGTAAGGATTTTGCAAGAAGCAGAGGCAGTGCTTTTACTTCTGCTGACTCTCAAATGTCTCTTATGGGATTATTCGCTGAAAGCCCTGGTTTCATTCTAAAAAGCCAGTCCAAATGCCAACACAGTTTGCTTGTGAAAAGGCTTTGATACATAGGCGTGTCACAGCACTGAAAAGCACAGAGATCTTTCCTTATAATTACAAACAGTATTTACAGGAGTACTTGAGTGAAGTCTGAAGCCCTTTCTTGGACTGTCAGTTCCTGTGGGAACAGGAATAGGAGCAGCAGTTTGTAAAAATAAGTTTTGAGATCCTGTTCTCTGTTTCATCTGGAACTCCTCAATAGGAATCAACCATAAGTGCAGTGTGTTTTCTTTTTCCTCCAATTGGCTGCTTAGATGCCTTTTTCTCCTTAATTTATGAGATAAGCCTAAACTAGGGGCGTATATTTCAAAGACAGGTGTAACTTGAATATACCTGGGGATCAGCAAAGTCGTCTTCATGTGGGCCTCCACTGGCTTTTCTTCCCCTTTTCTCCTAGGTTCTTGAGCTGTGAAAAATCTAGACAGATACATATGTCCTCATCTGAACTGGTCATTAGGCTCCTCTTCTGCTCTGAGGGAAGAAATGAGCACCTCAGGGCCCAGTTATCTCATTCTAAAGTAGATGCCTGCAATAGGTACTTCACAGGTGCAATTCATGCACCTTTTCCTCAATGTCGACAACAAAGAGAATGCCGGATGGCTTGCTCAGCTTTCACTGTTGTGATTTTCTGAAGCAAAGTGAAATGAATCTCCCACCCTCAGTGTTTCTTCTCTACCATGCACGTGCTTCTGACCTCCCTACTTCTTGTTGTCCTCTCGTGGCCGCTCTAATGAAAAATGAAAAAGCCCTTCCATTTTTGAGAAGCAAACTGGTTAATTTCAGCATCTTCTGATGCATCGCAAATGTTCAGAGTTTTTAGGAAGTCGTTTATTTAAAGTCTTCAGAATAATTTTGGTAGACAGTGTGCAAGGTTAAGAAAACCTCTGAATGCTTGTATTTGATCTGCAGGTACCTGACTATGCCACAAGGATTAAAGAGCCGATGGATCTTTCAACAGTTCTGACTCAAATTGACTCGCGCCAGTACCTCGCTGCAGGAGACTAGCTGAAGGACATCGATCTAATCTGTAACAATGCCTTAGAGTACTACCCGGATCAAAGATCTACAGGTGAGGATGTGCTTTTTAGCCCTAGTTTAAAAAATCTGTCGAACGTATAGATGGATAAATGCTGTGTGCGCACAATAGACTTCGGATGGATTAGATGATTTTGGACATCCACAGAGAACATCTCTTACCAAATTGTAAATATTTTATCATTTTGCTACTTGGGCATGGAATTGTGATATAAGTGTTCCCAAGGAACTTGTGCTTTTGTTTTAATTAACTTCGATGTTGTTATGCTGAAAATATTCACTGAGAGAACCTTTCGGAACCAACCTATGAAGAAAGCAATTTTCTTCTGTGATCAAAACAGTTTCATTGGTTGGTAGACAACATTCAGGTAAAGTCTGTAAAATTTCAGATCGTCACAGCGCCTATGTTTTGGAAGGCACTGCATATTCAATGGTGAGGAACGAAATGGATACAGAGTTTGGACGACTTTGTGAACAAATTAAAGAATCTCGTGAGAAAAGAGGTACGTGCTTTAACGCTAAGGATTTGAAGACTTGTCTCTGCATTTGTAACTGAAAATGCACGACGAAGATCTTTGGTATCTATTCTTTCTTGCAAGGTCGCATCTCTGCAGCGTGTGCTCCATGCGACAACTCCAAGTCACCACAGCAGAACCCTGCTACTGAAGACGAGAAACCAGATGAGGAGATGCCAGCGGCACCTGTAGATGCCAGTACACCCATTTCTAATGGCAAGTTGCATTTTATTCAGCTGCTCTTGTCGTTCATACCTTCTCTGTTCTTGAGGCGCAACAGGTGTCTCTGATGCCTGGCTCTTTATGGCAGAGGTAGTTTGTTTTCAAATTGACTTCCAAATGGGAGAGAGAAATCCAGAGGTCATTCATTCAATATAGTGATGAATTAAAGTTCAAAGAAAGTTGGTTCATTTGATGTACTCTTACTGGAACTTCATTTTGTAAACAGAACGACCCCTCACTCAAGGATATCACAGCTTCCCTCCCGTACTAAAAATGATAGTACTCACCCTTGTAGGAGCAGCAATGTGAAGAAGGTCAAGGGCAGTAAGAAGGGTTCGAAGCTTTGATATAACAAGCCTTTCACTTTTTTTGACAGAGCTCCTAATAAGCATCTTTAGCAAGGTCTGGAGATGGGAGAAAAACTCAAACTAGATTTTAATTCTAGGATGTATAATGTCAAGCTTGACTGTTCCTCTGAACAGTCAATTGAATTTAATTTTTTTTAATTTAAATTAATTAGTTTATTTTTTTAATTTAAATTCAACTGAATTTAAAGTTTTGAATTTAAATTCCAATTGAATTTATTGAAAAAAATTCCAATTGAATTTAAAGGTTTTTTTGTTGTTGTTGTTTTTCACGAAACACTAATTTTATGTGAAAGGTTTTGCTGCAATATCTTTTTGCCAAGGATATTAAGCTTAAGTTATCCACAAGAAAACGGTGGGGAAAGGGAAGCTTTAGTTTTGAAAGCTTTTTTTTTTTTTTCTTTTTTTTTTTTCTCTCCCGGTTTTTCTTGAGCACAGCAGCGTTTCAGTGTCTGCCTGCCATTAGTTGCCCCACTACCAAGTCAGGAGGGTCAATTAAACTTGCGTGAGGCAGAATTTCTTTATCTGAGTCTACGTGGTTCACATAAATATATTCTTGTTTCCTTCTTTCCCTAGGATTATTCTTCTCCCAGTATTGAATGTTTCAACAGACACCGTTTAAGATCAATGAGCAAAAGCATCCTGCGGTGTTCAGTCTCCAGCTTTGAAGAAAGTATGGCGGTACTGAGGGGAAATGTCAAGAGAAGATGCTTTTCAAGGTACTGTATTTCTATATGTTCAATCTCTGTTCGATTTGTAGATTGAAAAGCAAGAGAGAAAGCATGTGCAGTGAGTTGTGGCCTGATAAACCTCCGGCTAAAATCAGCAGAGGCCTATGAGCATGCTGATGGCGTACCAGTACCTTAAAACTAGAATCCCTCTTCTCAGTGAAAGTCTTCTGCTTTTCTAAAAAAACCTGTTTTTTTCCCCAACCCCTTTGAGGTGTTGTTGTGGTTTAACCCGGCCGGCAGCTAAACACCACACAGCCCTTCTGCAACCCTCCCACCTCCCTCTCTGGGATGGGGGAGAGAAACGGGACAGTGAAGCCCGCGAGTTGAGATAAAGGCAGTTTATTAAGACAGGAAAATAATAATAATGATGGTGATGATGATAGTACTGCTACTAGTAATGTGTACAAAACAAGTGATGTACAATGCAGTTGCTCACTACCCGCTGACCAGTGCCCAGCGTAACCCCTAGCAGCCCGGCTGCCCCGCCCTATCCATGGTGCAGCGTGTTGCCATAAGGCATAGAATTCTTTGGCCAGTTGGGGTCGGCCATCCTGAGTCTGTCCCCTCGCAGCTGTTGCTGTGCGCCGATTCTGATCGCCAGTAGGACAGTGAGACACCGAAAGGTCCTTGGCTTGTTGTAAGTACTGCTCTGCAGCAATTGAAACATCGGGGTGGTATCAGCACTCTTCTAAACATCCTTTCACACATTCTAAGCCAAAACATAGCAACCTACCCGCTACTAGGAGGAGAACTAACGCTGTCCTAACTGAAACCAGGACATGTATCTTTTCCACTTGGGTGCTATTGCTCATAATTTTGAGAATTCAACATGAGCAAGCTAGGAAATGTGGGTACATACAGAACCGCGTGTATATGGCACGCAACAGACTTGGGATGTGGATCCTGCGTGAGGCCTACAGGCTTCTCTTTGTATACCATGGAGCACTGGCTTGTAAACATGGTGAAATTTCCCATCCTTGATGGGTCTAATACAACAAGTCTTTTCTCCCTTCTCTGCCGTGTCCTCTTTCTTAATGTAGGCAGTTGAGAAAGCCAAAATTGGAACGAAAAAAAGAATATAGCACAGGTAAGTGGCTGTAAGTCCCCGGGATACCTATTTGCGCAGGTTACTGAAGAGGATGGCACTTGGTCACTCCATGGCTTTCATTTGGCCCCAAAGCCTTCTGTAGTCAGCTGAATTCACTCCTCAGTGACTTTTCTGTGAAGAGAGGTAGGTGCAAATAGGAGATTTTATGAATTCCTTGGGGAGGGAGCAGTGTGAATTGCAGCTTGGTAGGCACAAAGCAAACTGTTCTAATTGTGCAAAGTAAATCGATACTTGGTAAGTTCAAACTCAGTTTTATAGCTGGCAAGCACAAAAGTAAACCTTAGCTGTGATCCTAGCAGCACAGCGGTGTAGCTCTTCCCTTCCCCTTGTCCTCTTGGCTCTTTTAATGACAGTGCAAGCAACCAACCTGTGCCAAAGGGTGCTGTATGGCAAACAATGGGCAGGCTTTTTTCTAAAAAGCACGAGTTTGAGTTATGTGGTGTTTGGGTGTTTCTCTTGAAACGATTCTTCCCTCCTTGAGCTGTTAGATCCTAATGCAGGAAATGGAAGTGCTGCATGCATAAACAGAGTAATCAAACATACACCTCTTAGGAAGAGGCTTGCAATGTCCTAGTGTTTGTTTTGAGCACTGTTAGATACAGTTTGACATGAATGGAGTGAAAACACCTTAGAGAAAGGTGTTGATTGTTCTCACTTTTCCAAGACAGAAATAAGTGGAGTAGATTTCCCTCCTGCATGGAACAAAAGTTGCACGTTTGTTTTTGTCTGGCTAGCTTTCAGTCTCTTTAAAAATTTCCCTACAGGTCCCAGTTTTAAGTAGACAGTTTAAACGTGCAGAGCGATAAATTAGTGGAATGCAGTGGTTGTGACACCAACTTCTGATCTGAAATGTAAAGAAAACTCAATCCACTTCAGGGTGCCTTTTTTGTCTGTCTGTTTCCATTTTACAAGAGCAACGGTGAAATAAGGAGAATCCCATCTTCACTGTTTCAAAATCCTTTGTTTCTGCGTTTCAGTCACCAGAACATTGAGGAGTAGAGCTGGTGCAAAAACTGTGAGACGAGTCCACGGAGAAAACAGGGACTTGGAGCTGCGCCGCAGCTGTAGAGTCGGACACAGTCGGTACTCGACTACTAACTCGTCCATTCTATTTGACAAACTTATGACAAAGTAAGTCATCTTTTCTTGCAGACCTCTTAGAATGATCTTTCTTCGCAAGCCTTTGCACTATGGCATGATGTTGGCCTCGACTTGCTCTTTATTTTGACAGCAAAGAGGTATGGCTGCTCCTGGCATTTCCTTCCTGTTTACAGGGAGACACCGTTACCTGGCTAGATAAACAGATTTTCTTGAAGGTGCTATTTCAGCATATAAGAATTGATTTAAAAAACAACAACAGCAACAAAAGTGCTTCATGGCTTGCTAGTTTTGTAATCTCACATTTCTCCAGGAATACTTGATTTGCTGCATTTCACCATTACACTCGTCAGCGCCGCTGATTCTGGTTTATCACTATTTGCATTGCAAATCTCCTTGTCCAAAGCTTAAACTGATGTATGCACTGCTTGAAAACAAAACCTGAAGTTGCAGAGCAGAAGACTCAAGTCATTATGTTAGCCGCTGTGTAACCATACTGCTTTCCAAGCATAAGATGTCCAGCTTATTTTGTTTCTATGAAGAGTTTAAATGGCTCCCGTTAAGCAAAGATGTCCCCACACTGATACTTACTATTAAGCAAGGATTCCACCTCCTTTGGCTGAGGTCTGCTCCCTTACTCACATTGGAACATTCATCCAAGTAGCCTGCAATTCCACACTCTCGGGGGAAAGTCCATAGAATAGAAAAGGTTCCTCCAGTCTCTTCCTCAGCCTTTTTTTGAAGCATGCAATAAAGCAAAACATTCACAGGCTGCCCTTCCATGCAAAACAAGACAAATTAGTAAGACAGGAGCCACAAAACTGATTGTCCTTTAAAGTTAAAATGAGATTTGAAATAGATCGAGTTAGCAAGTGTTGTAAGTCTGTAGCTAAGTCTGGTTTTGCCAATGCAGCACAATTCGCTATCACGTAGCCAGAGCTGCTTCTGTAGCTCCAAGAAGCAAAACTGCTTTGACAAAATACTGTGTCATCAAAGCATTCGTTGGCTCAGTAGGCACGGCTCAGGTTCAACAAGTTTGTGAAAAAATGAGTACTAACAGAAGCAGCAGGGTCCAAAGAAACACTTTATGTCCCCACTGCGAAATGAGGGGCTTTACCTTGAGTGTTATGCACACTGTCAATAGAAAAGCACTGTAACAGAATCTGCCACGGCAGTTTGCATGTTACTGAAAGACCATCAGAGTGGGACTGCAGCAAGATCATTGCGAAGTTACAAAAAAACCATGTGGGGGTGGGAGTTTAGTTGCGTTAGATAACACAATCTTAGATAAAGATTTTGGTCTTAACGTAAAAGTAAGGATGTCTACTGATTTCTTCAACTCCAACAACTGAAGCCCAAGTCTGAAAAATCGCCTTTAAGAATGCAAAGAAAATATTTAACTCTTCTGTATGTTCATACTTTGCTATCAAGCAAAGGAATGAATGCTGATGCCTTAACTATGTAGGGCTGTAGCTTACAGAGAGACTACACCTTCCTGTTTTTTTCCCTTTAAAAACGTTAAATGTACGTGAAATTATTTGGGGGTGTTTTCACATGCAAAGCCTAATGCAGTGCATGCAAGCCCTGTCATCTTCTTCGTCTAGTAGTGTCGCGTTAAGGGGTGTAGCCGATTGACCGTCATGGGTCCCGTCGGATTCAGGGTGCTGAACTATCACGGTCACGGATTCACCAACAACGCAGTACGGCCTCGCTCTAGTCGCATTCAAGGAGAACTCTCACAGCTAGGAAGAATGCAATTAAGTGCAATTTCTTACGGCGACAGGTACACAGGTTCTTTGGATTGTCAGTGATAAATTCACTGTCTGCAAAAGCAAGCTAGCATGCATGAAATGCACAGGTACACAGCCTAGGTATTAAGACATTAAAAAGCATCAAAACTCTAGAGATTTCTAAGATTCCACAGAGACGCCTGGTATAAGCAAGCGTTCAGATCTTACCCCACGGCGTCCCAATGGAGTGGGGGTGGGGGAGTGAGAGGCTCAGCCTGTCGAGTGATGTCAGAAGGAATCCTTCCTGATAGTATCTTCCCTAACATCCCCTTTCTCTTAAAGCAATTGATATTATTTTCTATCTTTAAGGTGGAGCTTGAGTGACTCTAGTCATGCATACCTTGGTTGTGCTTGGTAGAAATGATCTCACTTGCGTTTAAAGGTACAGACTGTGAGAAATTCCGAGGGCGTGCTCAGTGAGGGGTGGTTGCACCTTGGAGGCGGGTAGCTTTTGGGATGGAGGTGTGCTTATGATGCCTAGTCGCTTAAGGCGATTACTCCACAAGTAGTAACTTAGTGTTGATTTAACTACAGCATATCTAAAACATAAGAAGGATGTTAGTATGGAAGAAGCCGATGAAACCAGTCCTTAAATCTTACTACTTACTGTGCGTGAGCAGACTGGCGTGAGTTTTAGCTATACTGGCAAATATCAAACCACACCTGTGTCGTCCCAAAGCTGGGAAAAAAACAAAAACAAAACCAAGGAAATGTTGAAGCAAATAGGGAGGCGTGTAGCTTGTGCAGTCTTTTAGCTGAGAAAATAAAGAAGGAGAGAGACAGGTAGCCTTGAGCTAGCAGAAGCAAGGAAGAGAAGGGCTAAAAGGGAAAAAACAGGAAGGAGAACACCAGCTCCAGACTGACCTATAGTAACCTTTTTCTCATTAAGGGTCATTAGCACATTAAAAATCACACCTGTCAAAATGCTAATCTATGCTAATGTGGGATTCGGTGTGTGTCCCCCCTCTCCTGTTCCCCCTCCCCCCCGGTATTCCTCTGTAATGCACAAGCTCAGTGGAGATAAGTTAGGTGAGCTGTAATAACCAATCCAAAGGAGCCAAAGAGAGAGTTTTCACAAGTTTCCTGTGTATAAATGACGGTGATTCGAGTCAGAGGTGTGCTTGCTTTGCGAAAGATGGCCAAGTGCCTGACTCTGCAGAGTTCTATAAGTAATTATATAATTAAAAGACCTTCGTGTGCATTCCGACTCTGGGTGCTTATTGGCGCGGTGCACTCTGCACGAACCTGCAGACAACATCTGTACTCGGTGTCATGCCTACAGACAACCCTCTGCTGTTTATTTATTCCTGCATATTTTTCTGTGCATTCAACACAACCCCTTTGGCACAACTAGTTAACCACGTAGCTGCCAGTCCACCACTCAGTTGCACTTGTGAAGAGGAAAAGCTATTTCCGTCTACTGGAGGAGCACATCCTCTAAATGCAAGCTTCACTCAGCTGGTCATTTACTGCAGGACAAGATTTGAAAAGTGTTGTTGAGTTCTGGGTTTCCTGCTTACAGGAAAAATTAAGTGCTAGATCGCCCTCTACTCCGCTTTGTCTGCTGCATTTAATGGAGATTAAACTGATTTCATTTGCTCCTCCGTTTATGGACAATGAGCTGAAGGAACAGGTACAGCACATTAGCCTGGAATGCCTTCCCTCCCAACCAAAGTAAACTGGAGCTGTAACTAACACAAGCAGAAGCAAGGCTTCCGTGTTTTCAGCTGAATAAAGTTCCAACAAAATCATCCTCTGGGATTTGAAGGTTACTTCACATGACATGCCAACGACTCTTTTCCCTCCATTGTAAAGCGGATCCCTACTGTTAGTTGCTCTAGAAGCAAAGGAATCATCGGTTTGGTTACCAAATAGCCGCTTCTGCAAACGAGAAGTGCTGTGCTCTCTCTTCCCTTTGAATGACTCCACACTTCTCATCAGCTACTGGATTGCTGACCTAGAATCAGAGAACATCCCAAGGTGGAAAGGACTCCCAATAATCACCAAGTCCAACTCGTGGCTCCACACAGGACCACCCCAAAGTGAGACCCGATGTCTGAGAGCATTGTTCAACACTTGTTGACCTCCGTCAGGCTCGGTGCCATGAGCAGTGCCCTGGGCAGCTGTCTCAGTAGCCAGCCACCCCCTCAGCGCAGTGCCTGAGGCGCACGGGGCTCGGCGGGGCGGCCCGGGAGGGGAGGACGGCGGGGCGAAGTGGCAGCTCCCTCAGAGCCGTCTCCCCGCCGCCTCGGCCGCATGTCGTGGCATTTTTGTGTCGGGGCTTTTTCATGTCGTGCCCTCGGTCTCTCGCCGCGGGTGAGATGCTGCTCCCCAGCGCGGACCCCTTGCGCGCGGGGCCTGCCCGCGGCGGCGGCGGGAGGGAAACCCCAACCCCAAAGCCCTCCCGGCAGGGAGAGCTCGGGGTGAGGGCCGATCCGGCACCGACAGTAAACACACGCCGGAGGAAACGCTCTGGTTTTAGCCATGAGCAGCGCGGCCAGGTTCACAAGGCGTCACGCTGGAGCTCCGAGTTCGGCGGCGTTCCGAGGCCGTTGTGGCGGTTGTGGAGACGGCCCCGGCTGAGGTGGCTGCTGCTGTCGCTGCTGTCCCCTCTGTCCCTGCTGTTGCCGCTGTTGCCGCTGTTCCCGGACCTTGGAGACCCCCGGCGGCTCCCTGTGCCAGGCCCTGTGGCCCCGGGGAGCTGCCCGCCGCCTCGTCGGCCAGCCCGGCAGCAATCCTGCCAGCACAGAATAGCCCACTGCGTTTCAGGGTAAAGTGACGATTAATTTCTATTTCCTGGCCTGGGTGCTGCTTTCTTCTTTAAGGAAGCTTCAAGGTTAAAGGTTCAACTCAGTTATGTCAGGGTTCAACTCCGTTTCGTGAAGGGGCTCTTGTACGAAAGCTTAAGCTGGGATTGACTCTCTGCTAAGCGGAGGCCAAACGTGGACCTACTGAGAAGCAGGTCCTAAGTGATAACATTTTCTAAAGAGACTGCTAAACACATCTGAAGAGTGCTGCTGCAGAACTCTGAATGGGGGGATAGCAACTGTCTTAAGTGATCTGGAATCTTGAATTTACTTTTCAATGGACAAGAGGTGTGTCTCTCAAGGCAAACAAAGAGAGGAGTAACACCCTCTCTTGTCACTCATGTCAACATAAATTTATGCTCAGAGCGTAGGTGTAGGAACAGCATCGGTATGTATATGGAACATCGGGAGAGGAAGCTCTATCGGTATTTACAGTTTTTCTACTACCTTGCCAGAGAGACGTCATCTCCAAATGAGAAATGGATGTATTTTGAAACAGTGGTGGTGGATCGGATTTCTTCTTTCTAGTGTTAATATTTGCTCTTGAATCGTACTTAATAGCTGGTAACACCTCAATCAGTTGTCAAAAATAAACTTAAAAATGTGTAAGGCTTATCTCATTGGTCAGTATAAAGATCAAGGTCTTCCCTTCCCTTCCCTTCCCTTCCCTTCCCTTCCCTTCCCTTCCCTTCCCTTCCCTTCCCTTCCCTTCCCTTCCCTTCCCTTCCCTTCCCTTCCCTTCCCTTCCCTTCCCTTCCCTTCCCTTCCCTTCCCTTCCCTTCCCTTCCCTTCCCTTCCCTTCCCTTCCCTTCCCTTCCCTTCCCTTCCCTTCCCTTCCCTTCCCTTCCCTTCCCTTCCCATTTTCCCCAGTATTGTTTTTCTGTTCTCCTTCTCACTGCAGTCTTGATTTTGTTTCTTGTCCCTTAAGTATGTTTCCAATGTGTTGCTGAAACATTTTCCCTTTCAATCCTAAAAAAGGAGCTGTCACTGGTGAAGATCGGAGCTTATCCCTGAGCCCAGGAGCTGTCACCTTAGTCTTCCAATCGGACAAGGACGACTTCATTTCTCATGTAAATGCATTTGTCAGGTTTGCGTATTGTTTTTTCAGGAATGGAAAGTGTGTATAGAATGGATTTAAAATCAATTTTAAATGTAAAACGTCAAGGCAAAAAAGTTCTAATTACAACCTCTGCACACAATTTGCCAGCTGTGGGACTAGGAGTTTTCTTATATACTGTGTTTTGTTTAACGTGTCTGAAGTTTAATGGACAGCAATCAAGGCGTGCTAGAAATCTGAAAGCACTTTATGCTTTGTTCTCTCCGTCATTTTGGTATAACAAACTAGCTTATGTTTTAAACCCTCCATGAGGTTAGTGGTTTCCCTAAAGGTAACAAGTCCCTGTGTGCTACAGTAAGACAGTAACAAAACATGAAGTATAGAAGTTCATCCTGTCATTATTCAGCTTCTGCCTATGGACACACAACTACGCTTATTTAAAGCGGTATCACCTTGAAACCTAATCAGCATTTTAAAAAGGACTTTGTAGCAGTTATTGGCTTTTGTCCTGGAGGGCTGAGGTTTGTTTTGTTTTGTTTTACATTCAGCATTTCCGTTTCTAGCTTACATTCCCCTGTTGTTTTGCATGAGGAAAGCGTGCAACTTTAGAAAGGAGAACGGAAAGAGCTGCTTTTTAGTCTAACTTTTCAGTTTGTCGTAGGAGTTTTAAATGTGGTAGGAGTAAAACACCAGAAGTACTGCTGCCAAAGTTATATTCAAACTCGTCTTTCTTGGAGAAGCAGAAGAAGCCCAGGGAGAAATGAATTTGCAAACATGCTCTTCATGCTCTCCTTTCCCAAGATTTCTCTGAGATATAGCCCATCCTCTGTGGGTTTTGAGGTATATGGTTCCCAGGAGTGAAAAGGAGGGCCAAACATCTCTCCTCTTGGATCTCAGCATGCCAGGGCTTTGGTGTACTGCCACTTACAGCTCCGCTTTTTCACCTGGAAAAAGCGACCGCATGATGTAGACTGAGGAGCCCTCACAGATTAACTTGCTATCAACAAGTGACGCCCAGAAAAGGTGTATTTAAAAGCTAGGCTCATTATAGAATCACAACAAACCCCTCATGACTGGTGCAGTAGACAGTGAGGTAGAGGGCGAGCCCTGGAAAGACAGAAGAAAAGTAGCAGTGAGTTCTGGGTACCTTTGTGCAGACGAAACAGAAAAACGCAGGCAGTGAAGTAATAGTGTTCCGTTACTAATGCCAGCAATAGATAATTGCAACAATTATCTATTAGATCATAGGTACTAATTAACAGATAATTGCGCAACTCCGGAAATCAATAAATAACTGATTCCCCTCAGAGAATGTCTTCTACATTTTTATATTAAAAAGACTCCAGAGTTGTAATGGATTAAAATCCTACGGAAGGGAAAGAAATGGCATCAGCCACTAGTTCTGCAGAAGCGAAAAGTAATACTGATAGAGTTTAGATGGAAATTTTCACTTTGTGTGTTTAGTTTGGGGATTCTTTTTAAATCATTCATACCAGCGATTTAGTTCTTAAGGCTGTTTCTTTGAGATTAAGTGACAGGACTTCTGTTACTCTTTTCTTCTTGGAGTGCTTCTTGATAGTCTTACGTCAACCAGAACTACTGTCTCTGTCGCAGATGTGAACAATGACCGTAGCTAAGAAGCCCAAATCTTCAAAGCCTAAAAAGCCCTCTTCAAGGCGGTCTGGCAAATCCAAGAAACCAAGTCCTAAAATACTGATGTCACGCACCGCCAACTGGGGCCGGATAGTGCCTGCAGAAGATTCAAGCCAAGTCTCTGTGGCCCAAGGACGTGGAGGTGCTATTTACTGTAGATCATCTGAAAAATCTAAGGCTTTTGCCCCAAGAGATCTAAGTAAGTGTGCGTTCTATCCTGCCTCCATTGTCTTCAAAGCAAAAGTAGAAAATGCAGTTCTTACTTGTTGCACTGATAGAGAAGGGGACTACTGTGAAGAAAGACTTCAAAAGCGAATCCCCTAAGGCAACTGAAGTGACTGATGTTACAGAAATTAATTTTGATATATTTACAGTCAACAGAGAAATACGGGGAGCTTTTTGTAATGCACAGATTCCTCCATGTCTTTTCTGTTTTGCAGAGAAAAGTGTTTGATTGTTGCTATTCACAGCTTCCATTTTTCACAGGTTTTTTGAAGGATAACATTGCTCAGGAAAAAATCTGGTATCTGTAGGGGTACCGTCATTCCTAGTTCCTAGTTTTTACGTTTTTACCGTATAATTTCAAGTCTAAGTTTGTGGTTTAAGTTATAATAAGGAAAAAAACAGTAGTTGAGTTAATCAGGTTAAAGATTATAGATGGAGAGGAACTTGGCATTAGGTGCTACAAACAGAATGGCAGTTAGCCTTGCCTTAGAAGAATTAAAATGGTTGACTAAAATTGTTTTTTTTTTTGTTTTTTTTTTTTTTTCCCCAAAACATTGTGTTGACCAGCCAATTTGAATTTGGTGGTATTAAAGCTGTCTGCAATAAGTTTTTCTGGTTTGGATTGTAGCTAGCTCCTCTAGGTGCTCCTGCAGAATAGTATTTTTTTAAATACCTTTCTTCGAAACAAACAAACAAGATCTCTTTTTAAATTTAACTTTCTTGCAGTCGTTAATGATGGAATTGCTCCGCCACAGAGCATTCTTTTTCCACCTGAGAAGATTTGTATGGATTGGCGAGAAACACAAAGTGTTGGAGTTGGCCTGTACAATCTTGGCAACACATGTTTTCTTAATGCTACTCTACAGTGTTTGACCTACACACCCCCACTTGCCAATTACATGCTTTCTCTTGAGCACAGCCAGTCATGTGAGTACTTTCTAACAGTATTTTGAATCTGTTGGATAGCTCTGAAGGTGAAAGAACAGCAGTGATTCTGTGAGATAAGCTTATTTGCCTGATTTTACCTGTAGCAGCTGGCTTTGAGCACTGTATTAGCAGTGGGCTCCGAATAGCATATGGAGTGCAATTAATGCACCATGTTTTATTTATTTAGTTAGTTATTTGTTTGTTTGTTTGTTTGTTTGTTTATTAAAGGATCATTTATTGCTTCATGGGAATAATGAAGTGCATTGGACAGTAATGCATTTGGTAGTAATTTTAGAGAGTAATACATTTTGCAGCCTGTGGAGTTCACATTCCTGTCAGCCTTTACAACTGCGACTTTGCAGTAGTCTTTTAGATTTCTCATCACAACATGCATTTGAATACAGGCTTAGTGGATATTTTTCTTCTGTCAAGTTGTGTGAAATGAAATGTTACAAGACTGTTGGGACATTGGCATCTTGGGAGAATAGAATGTAGCAAGGAGAGTGGATATTGTATCTATAGTTTAAATTGTACTTAGATGTTTGTAGTTCTGGATATTTCGCTGGACTGGGATGCTTTGTTCTTTCACTCTTCAGGTCGTGAACAAGATTTTTGCATGATGTGCACGATGGAGACTCACATTAACCAGGCCCTGCGTTGCACTGTTGATGCCATCGAGCCTACGCATGTTATCAGTAATCTCAGTCGTAAGTGGCTTCAGATGTGTTTCTTTTCGATAGCTTGTAATCTTCAAATAATTATTTGATGTGTCTAAGTGGTTTTAACACTCCAATGAAGAGAGATTTTAGAAATACAAGAATGATTTCATTTTTAAATGAGGTCAAT